>NW_019265259.1:304207-318525 GCF_002742605.1 Olea europaea var. sylvestris
GTCGCGATGAGTGCATATTTGTTTGTGGTGACCCCATGTGACCAAATTTGTGTTTGTTGTGATTATTTGTGACCAATTTTGTGTTGATTGTGACATGAGATTGACCTTCTCATGGACAGTCACACTGAATGTAATTTTGGTCACAGTTAGTCACATCAAAGACAGAGTTGGTCACGGTTAATCACAGATAATGTGGGTCAATGAATTGGTTACATAAAATCACAAATTAGATGTTCACATAGAATCACACTGAAAATAAATTCGATCACAAATAGTTACATATAATTCATCTCACCTGATTATGTCACAGATCTAATAGAAGTGGTCACATGTCACAGATTTAATAAAACTGGTCACAGGTCATTGCTTTAAAAAAAGGGTACAGCATCAGTTGCTGGAATGGTCCTTAGGAGGTTGCTGGAGACCATTGGAATTTTCGTCGGAGAAGTCGCCGGAGTTTTCGTCGGAGAAGTCGCCGGAGATGGGGTGGGTTCACCGGAGATGGGATGGGACGGAGAGATAAAGAGAATAGTTTGAATTTAAATTTTAAAATTTGGTGGGGGTGGGGGTGGAATAGGTAGATTAATTATATTATATTATTTTTAAATATTTAATAATTTCATTTATCACCTGATTTTTGTAAAATTTCAGGAAGTTTGTTAGTTTAGAAATATGATTTTTGTATGTAGGATTTATGTGGTCTTCCCAAAGTTAAAATCGGACCTAACACTTTAGTGCTTGTTTAGTAGAGATTTTGATAATCGATTTTTTGACTGTTAGATATAAAGTAGGTCTTACTTGTGAGAAAAGAATTTAAAAATAACAGCTGAAATAATGATCAAAAAATTGATTTTAATTAATTTAAAAGGTCTACTAAACAAGCTCTTAATTAATTTCGAAATTTAAATCTAATCATCGTTCCTTCTGCTTCAGCACTCAGTTCGTCGTTCCTTCTCGATCTCGTTTAGTTTGTGATTGCGGTTCCACTCCCACGCCGACTCGTCTCTAGGGCTGGGCCCATGACCCGCAACCCGCCAACCCAAACCGAACAACCCTGTGAAACCCTATTCTGATAAATCTGCGTTGAAGAGTGAAGACCATTATTTATCTCACAGCTTCAAAACCTAGCCTCCCTTGTCTCTCCCGTGAAATTGGTGGCCAATTAATCTGAAAGACACCCATTTTTCCTGCTCCTTCAAGGTAATCCCCTAAGTTTCTCATATTTTGAAAATAATTTACTCGATTTTTACTCCAATATTCTTCCTATTTTGATATTTAAAAAAAAAATTAAATTAAATTTGTCATTAAGTTGTACTCAAATTCAATTCTAATAATGGTATGCAATTTGCTCAGGAATTGCCTTTTCTTCCATCACAATGTCATCACCGCCGAAACCAGAATTGGGGGTGGGGTGTTCCTGCTGAAGGGCAATAAGTTGCTGCTGGGCCACGGCACCTCCGTTGGTCGCAACACCTTATTTTAATTTTCCTTTCCAAAGCACGTGGCTTGAGTTTGATTAGTGTAAAATACTATAATATATGTTTCTAGCATTGCCAGAACCTTATGTGAAATGCTATTAAAGATGTAAATGGCTGTCAAAACTTAGAATTTCGTCTGTAAAGACCGAAAATAGCGGTTGGTATTGGTTTGAGAAATTTTAGGACATTATCAGAGCCTAACGTTCCAAACTTTGGCTCAGCCTACGTAATGATAATAATGAATAAAATCACTTGTATAATGTTTATGCACAACTTGATTGACAATAGGTGTGTTGAAAAAATTTTGGCCTTTGATTTTAAAAATAGTTCTTCAAATATATATTGTAAATCAAGTTGTAAAATAAATTGTATAAGTAGCATGATTGAATGATAATTAAGTGGAAATAATATTGAATGAGTACGAGGTACTAATTTCTTAGCGATAATACCTAATCTGTTCACACCCACTTTCAAGAACGGGAATTGATTGATGATAAATTATAACTATGGTAAAGAAGTGATTTGATTAATGGTGAAGAACGAAAATTCTTGATTCAACAGAAGTTTCAAAACTTTAGAAGATTAATTGTCTTTTCTCCTTAAAATATATACCATGATTTGCCTGATCGATCTCTCTTTGCTACAGTTTCTGCAAACTCTCCAACAAAGATTATCAAAATTCTAAACAACAAACAGAAACATGACGTCTCAAAATTCGTATTGCAAACGTTGTAATAAATTTTGTAAATTCTGTGACATAATTTAAACATGAAACTTGACTCATTGTGACTTGATTGCTACAAAACAGTCTGAAAAATGAAAAATAGCTAGTCAATACATTATAGTTCCAGCATTCTAAAGCTGAGATTCAGGGCATTTTTTTTAGCAACTCCAGTTGAAGGGCCTGCTTGAGATGATGCTCCTATATGAAGTGGCCATCTTAATATATAACTCTCTGGCTGAGGCCTGAACGGTGCACACATCGCGAATGTTCGATCCAAAGTAGGTAGAGAAACATAATTCTGATTTGGGTATTTGACAATTGAAAGCCAAGAAACAGTTGGTATTGTTTTATATTCCAGAAAGCGTTAATGCATGAAATTCTAGCCTGTATGATGCAAAAGCCAGTGCTATGAATAATCGGTTGAAATGAAAAATGTGAAACAGATACTAAAGACCCACTACTAGACATGTCTAAAAAGCGTAATACTCAAAATTATAACTTTTTTCTTTAATAATAACACCAAATACGCCATGATAGAATTTGAGAGTGATAGTTGATTCTTGAAATTCATTCGTGCAATTCACGTGCTGCACATTAGAAGCACGCATGAATTTCAACCGTTAGGCATTCTAATATGCATGAATGACATATGTTTAATTTATGTATTAAGTCAAACTAAATGTGTTCAAATGCAATCAAATTTTCACTTACCATGTATGGTGCCACATGACGAAAATTGGTAATTCCATGTAGTTTAGGCATTGGTGAAAGAGGAGGTTTCTCAGATGTTGTTACAGGAGGTTGCATGCTGGCCTGGAGACAAAAAGAAAATTGCATAATAAAGTCTTGCTGATTCGAATCAATATAAAAGATAAATCCTATATATCACACCAAATATGACTTGATGAGAGTTTACCTGTATTTCGAATTCGCTAAGGTTCTTCAAGGTAGCATCTGAGCTACTAGCCTGAATCGTTCAAGTATATCAGGTTTCAATTTTTTGAATCAATATTTCAGTATTAGTAAGAAAAATTGGATCAAATCTCATGCGGAACTGATATGAGACAAAACTTACATGTGGCAAAATTTCAAAAGCCTTATTGGACGGTGAACCAAGAGATGCTGATTCATTCCGGGAATTCAAAAAAATCATTGACAATTAACAACAATGATTGCCAACTAAGTCTTTTCTCAGTAAATTTGAGATCGTCAGCAACTAACCATTTCTACTAAAGACAAGAAACAATTCAATTAAATAAATTTACCTTTTCGGTGAGTGAAATGTCGAAAACACTCGATCGACGCCTTTTCTTTTCAGTTGCTGATAATCTGATGAAATACTTCTGTGCATGGCTAGCAACTTGGGAAGAGTTCCTTGATGGAACATAGTTTTTGGAAATTCCTTTCCAGTCTCCTTTTCCAAGCTTTTCCAAACCAACTAGAAAAGACCTGTGCTCTTCCTCAGACCATGGCTTCCCTAATTTCAGAGGAAAAAGAATACACAATATTTTACATTAAAATCCTAAAAAGGGATTAGAGAAAACTAGGATTGCACGATATAAATTGAGAATAAGGAAAAAAAAAAAAAGGCAAAAAGAATTGATTCCCTTCAGACCCACACCAATGAAAGGATTTTATAAAACAAGAGATGAAACGTTGTAAAACTGCTAATTAGAAAACACATTCTTAAAGAAAAAGTAAAAAAAAAGGGAAAACCTCTTTTCCTTTCTTGGGCTTCTTTGGATATAGAAGATTGATGCATAAATCCATCAGAGTGATATCCGGCCTCAACCAGATTATTTTCCACGTTGCAATCTTCTAAATTTCCCAAACTTTTACTCTTTCTCATAAGGGATTCCCCATTTTTCTTTCCATTATCATCTGCAACGTTGATCTGTACCCCAAATAACCTAATGCTGGTACAACAATTGCAAGTAGTTGAGTCATGTCCATTGTCTTTGCACCTCATCGCAGGTTCCTTAGCCATGAGAAGGACCAACTTTCTCTCTTTCTCGCGTAAGCGTGTATATATAATATATATATATACAGATAGAGATAGGGAGAAAGAGATAGAGATAGAGAGAGCTTCAGTTTTATCTAGAGGCGCCGAAGAACATGACTAGAGGACTAGGTTTATTAGGGTAATGGGATCCTAATTTATAGTTGAACAAATAACATTCTTGGATTGATTTTCCCTTTTTATTCATTCTTTGTTTGCTTATTATGGAAAATTATCCTTATATTTTTTATTTTCCAAGAATCTAGGTAATTTTTTTTATATTATTATTATTATTACTACTATTATTATAATAATAATATATTATTATTATATGTTTGGTAGATATCAATCTTGGTAAGAATATAGGTAAATCTTTTTTTATTTTTTTTTTATTTTTAAATAATTTAATTAGGGTCCCTAGATCTTAGAATGCGTTTGATTGCCAATATTTTCCATCCAACTTCCTACTTTTGTATTGTTTGATTAACAATTTTTTCATTGAAAATATTTTCCTACTTTTGATCACATAACCATATTTTTTCTCAAATCAAGGAAAATATTTTCTTTAGGGTTTCTTTAGGGGAAGTGGAATTTTATTTTCCAAAGAATTCACTCTCTCTCTCTCTCTCATTTGTCCACTCTCTCTCATATATCCATCAATGAAAAATAGGCAAATATAATATTTTCTAAGTTGAAATTTAAATTAATCAAACACATTTAATTAACAATTTTCATGCAAATAAGTTTTAGACAATTAAATTGTCTAAAATTTATTTTCTTTTCATACAAATTTCATACTCGTAGTCAAACCCTCTTTAATTCAAATTCAATGAATATGAATTCAAAATTTTTATTTTAAAAAATGGCAATCATGTATTTTCAACTAATCAAAACCCGAACTAATACTCACTTAGTTATTGATAATACTAGGGTGAACTAATCTAGAAACTAGTAAAATTCTGTTAATTTCAACTAATCAAGATGGGAACGAAACTCACTTTCTCAGAGATCGATAATATACGAGTGAACCAATCTAGAAAAGTTTAAAATTCTGTAAAATTCAACTAATCAAAATGCAAGTGAAGTCTTTTGCTTAGCGATTGGTAATACACGGATGAACCAATCAAAAAAGAGTAAAATTATTTAAATTTCAACTAGTTAATCACTAATGAAGGGATTGGTAAATTGGTAATATACCCATGAATCAGTCTAGTAAAGAGTTATATTTATTCATAGAAAAATTTGTTCAAAAAATATATTTCGAGTTTTTTTTTAATTGCATTAAAAATCTTAAATAATGATCTCATTCCTTTCCAGGATGTTGTTGGGATAATCAAAATTTTCATAATTGTCTTTAAGAATTGGAGGAATTGTAAATTTATTAGAATACTAAAGAGATTTGACCAGATTGTAACTATATGGCTGTTAATTATGAGATTAGCCTATGCTATTAAAACAATCAATTTAGTGTAAAAATTGAATAAATAAAAAGATTCAGTCGAAAATATGTTGGGCCTAAATTAGTGAGAATAGTGGTAGTTGGCCTTCTGACCCGGTTGAAACCCCCCTCTTTTTTTTTTGGGACCTTTAACCAATTTTTTATATTAAATAAAAAAAAAACTAAGTTTTCATTTTCATATTTTCACTTTTTATCCTTTCGTCCTAAAGTAGAGAAAACGCTTTCAAAAATCACGAAGAAGAAAACGGCTCCCAAAGAAGAAGAAGGAGCAACAGTGAAGAAGAAGCATCAACAAACTTCAAACCTTCAAAAATTGAACGGGCATTTGCAAACTTCAATTGTACCTATCTAATTTAAATGGCCACCACTGTTCATGGCATGAGGAACTATTTAAGGCACGAAGAAAGATTAAGCAAAAAATTGCGTTTACTAAGGTAAGTTCAAATCATATATTATCTAAACTATTACATCTCGTTTTATGATATTGTCAAAAACTATCACGACCTGACCAATAAAAGCCGAGATTTATTTTTGCCCTTTTTTGGATATCCTCTCTACGCTCCTCGGTCATATGTCACCTCGGGCAACCTGACAGTATTTCCTAAACTGGATAGATCTCGTCGACCTATCTCCTTGGGCCTTCGGTTTAAGGTCTCCTCGAGGCTATGCCTTGACCTTGATTTTAACCATACCTAATCCGTTAGGATTTTTTTATAAGATAAAGCTTATCTAATTTTGGTAAGATTGGGTCCTACTATACCATTTCGCCCTATCCAAGTGGGATCATACAATTGGAGTTTTATCTTTATCCAAACACTCATTGTTTAAAACCTATCAAATAGCAACTCCCAGACATGGTAAAACTCCCTGACACCCAATGACTCTTAAAATCTGATAAGGGTGCTCAACTAATTTAAATCTATTAGAAGTGTGTTATCCCCTCTATACATATAAGATCTTAATTCATTATTCAAGTATTCTTTTACATAGTTTTCAGTTTACAGCCTCATGCATAATTTTTTTCTCCAACTTAAGCATCGAAGGGACAACAAGGATACAGATCAACGCCTTTGTTTCAGCTACTAGAAGATTTTGTTCGTGCTCATTCTTAACATCAAGCTCGAAAATCAACATGTACAATTTTGGTGGCATCATTAGCACCGTCTGTAGGAAACACTACCAAAAGTCACGGTTAATATACATTTAGGTCTTCCTCCAACAAGCTCTTCCATTTCAAACCCTCCTCATTTTGATGATTTCTCTGTCCTTTAAAAAGAATCATAAGAAATACCGACGTCTCAACTAGTATTTGTTTCAGCTGGAGCATTTGAGGAACTCCGCGAAGATGAGATTACAGTAAGCCTGCTTTTGAATGCCCAGGAGTCAACAAGTTTCATCCTTAACACTCCATTTACTCTCGAGATATTGTCATATCCCTTACCGGACAAATTCAAGTATCCTTGTATAAAAGAGTATGATGGGACTACTGATCCAACCAACCATCTCAGTGTATATAATGATTTCATGAATTTACAAGTTGCACCAAATTCGGTGATGTGCAAAGCTTTTTCGTGAAACATTAACTAATGTTGCCAGGGATTGGTTCTTAACCTTAGAACCCAATTCCATAACCTCATTCTCGATTTTCGTTGAAAAACTCTCTACCTTCTTCACAAGTGGTAAACTCACTAGGAAAACAACAGTTTCTCTCACATAGCTTTGCTAAGGAAAAAATGAATCACTACGCAATTTCATGATGAAGTTTAATAAAGAAAGGCTCCAAATACCCGACCTATACATTATAGCAGTTGTCTTTGCCCTCACATATGCTATAAGGTGTGAGTAATTCAAAACGTCATTGTCAAAAACTCTGTTAAATTCAGTGATTGAGCTTTTCAACTCAAGTGAAAAATACATTAACATGGAAGAAATATTGAACTCAATGAGAATTGGCAAGACCTATGAAAGGATCGAACATAAGAGGCAGCATGATTCAAATTTTCGATAAGAAATTCCTAGAAATATGTAGAAACATGAGGTATCACTGATGCCATTAACTAGGTTTAGTACTTCTAAGGCCAACATCCGATGGAAATAATAAAATATGAAGGAGCTTGAGTGGCCTTCAAGGATGAAATCCCCTCTTGATACTCGGGACATGGGTAAGTATTGTGACTTTCATCTGGACTATGGGCAAACTACAAAAAGTACAAAAAGTTGCAAAGCCTTGCAATGGAAGATTAAGGTTCCAATCATAAGAGAATTGCTATATACTTGTGTTTGTCATGACAAACGCAGAGGAATGATCGTGATAAGGGAAAAGCCCCAAAAGCTAAAGACACTGGTCAATCTACAGTAGGAACCATTAACATTATCATCAGGAAAATAGCATCAGATGAGATTCAAACAATGGATGCAAGCAATATGCTTGACAATATAACTTAGCTTCAATGACAATGACAGTTTAATATAACCTTGAAAATATTACATTTGGGGCAAAGGATTTGGAAGTTATATTATCTCTTCATTATGATATCTTGGTCATTTTTGTGATTATAGCTAATTTTAAATGAAATGATCTTGATTGACAATGGAAGCATGCCAAAATACTCTTTCATGTAGCCTTCATTAAGATGAAAATTTCAATTGATTACCTCAAAGCAGTTAAAACTCCTCTTCGGAGATTTGGGTGTAGAGTCATTAGTTGGGAAGAAGACGTCGAGCTTCCTCTCACCTTAGCTCTAATCAAAGGAAAGTGAAAAAAATCACATCTTTCCAGGCAGTTCGTGCTTCGATGGCATACAACGTCATCTTGAAAAGACCATTGCTCAATAAGGTCAAGGGTATTATATCCACCTTCTACCTTACTATGAAGTTTCCTACAAGTAATGGTATAGGGGTTGTGCGTAGTAGACCAGAGAATTGTTGGACATTATTATTTTACTAGCTTTTATGGAATAAGCACTGGCATTATAAAACTTTCAACATCTGAGCCCGAGCTCAAGCAACAAGGAAGGCTTGCACCGGTGGAAGAATTGATAGAGGCCAAGCTCGTACATGGTAAAAAAGTTACAATTGGCCGAGATCTTGATGTTACCCTCATGGCTAAACTTATTAGCTGCCTATCTCACAACATTGATGTAATCGCATGGAATGTCAAGGATATGCCTAGGATAAATCTCGAAGTTGTAGTCCATAAACTTAATATTTTCCAAGGAGCCAAACTAGTTAAATAAAGAAAGATATAGTTTGCACCAGAGTGTCGAGAGGTCATTTGTGAAGAGATTGGTCAATGCTCGATTTAATCAAAAAGTTTAATAGCCCAATTGGCTTGCAAATGCCGTTTTCATCAAAAAGGTCGATGGTAAATAGAGATTTTGTGTTGACTTCATAAATCTTAACAAGCATGCCCAAAGGATAGCTATCCTCTACCTTGGATAACAACTACCTGGATAGCACATCGGGGCATAAATTATACAATTTTTTGATGTATTTTTTTGCTATCATCAACTCCTCATGGTTGAAAAAGATCAAGAGAAGATATCATTCATGGCTAACTCTGACATATGTTGCTACAAGGTCATGCAGTTTGGTTTGAAGGAAGCAGGGAAAACTTATCAAAGAATCATCAACAAGGTATTTGCTAATTTGATTGGGAAAAATATTGAGGCATATGTTGATAGCATAATAATAATAAAAAAGTGGACCAACATATTTTCAATCTCGATGAGGTATTCAGCATCCTTCAAAAGTATAAGATGAAACTAAACCAGGAAAAGTGTCTATTTGGTTCAGCCTCGAGAACAAGGGTCATAATTATCAGCCCATACAAACTCATAGAAATTCAATCTGCACTCAAATTTAAATTTGAAACAACCAATGATAAGGCAGAGGATGAGGTCATCATCACTACTCTAAAGCTAGCTAGCAAGCTCAAACTTGAACATACCAGGATTTTTAGGGACTCACAACTTATGGTTGGTTAGATTGAAGGTATATTTGGAAGGAAAGATGGGAAATTGAACTTATATTGTTTTAAAGTTCATGATCTTCAGAGGCAATTCAAGGGTTGTGAAATTATGAAGATTGCTCAAGCTGACAACTGTAAAGCAGATGCATTGTCTAGGCTCATCTTTATGGGAGTTGATAGACTTGACAGGACAGTCCATATCAAAATTTTAATGGAGCCAAGAATTAGTCAGACACTCGACATCATAGACATTGATCAAGAGCCTTTATGGATAGACCCAATACTTGACTTCATAACTAATGGAAATTCTCTAGAGGATTCTCAAACAGCAAGAGTGTTCAATCTAGAACACTAAAGTACTGTATGATCAGAGGAATTCTATTTAGCAAAAGCTTCATACTTCCATATCTCAAGTGACTTGAACTATCAAAATCATTCCAAGCTCTTGTTGAGGTTCAGGAAGGGTGTGTGGAAATCATCAGAGAGTTGGGCCCTAACTTTCAAACCGATAAAATATGGATATAATGACCTGCCTTGAAGAAAGATGCCTTAGACTATGTTAAAAACTGTAACGAATGCCAAAGGTTTAGCAATATTGTCCATTCTCCTACCAAGGATCTCGCCAGCATCAACAAATGCCAGAGGTTTAGTATTGCCTTTTTTGGATATTCTTTCTAAGCTTTTCGTACATAAGTCACCTCCAGCAACCTGATGGTAAAACTAAACCAGATAGATCTCGTCAACCTAACTCTTCAGGCCTTCAATTTGGGGTCTCCTTGAGGCTATACCTTAGCCTTTCTTTTAACTATACCTAATCCATTAGGACTGATAAGTATGTTTTTACACACTTATTCGATCCACAAAATATGACTGATTATTGATAAAATTGGTTGAATATGACTTAAATCTATGCAATTTTATTTTTTAGCGCCATATTGATGAATATAATAGAACTCAAGAGAAAAAATGTGAAAAAGGGCAAAAACGAAAGTTCAAGGACCAAGTTGCAAATAATCCATAGAAGAGACGAGCAATGAAATGAAGATTCAAGAGTGTTAGGGGCCAATCAGATGAGAAAAGAAGTCAAAGATATGAAATATAGTCGAAGTATTATCACATATCAACTTTAGAGTTATGCTCCAGATTTTTAGCCTCTGTTTGAGACCCATTTTTGGCATAGTAAACATTTGAATTGGAAAAGGTTTATACCAACCAAAATTCTATCCCTTTTCATTAGCTTTTCAATGCACTTTGAATTGACTCAATTGGACACTGGGAGAGAAATTACCAAAATATTGAAAGTTGTCCGGCGAAGAAAACGGTTGAACCACGCGGTCGCATGGTTCAAAATACACGAGGTCGCATACACCATAGCAGGGACTTTAGGGGGGGGGTCTTTTTGCCTAACTATGTGGTCGCATAGCTATAATCTGGGGGCAAATGCTATAGTTTCATTTTCTCGTTAAAACTCTTATGAAACCTAGTTGGGACGCGATATATAATCCCTAAAGCCATCAAATTAAAGGGAGAACGCATTGGGAATGAGAAAAACACATATTGGAGAGAATTTGGAGCCACAACAACAAAGAAAAATATAAAGACCGACGAGATTTCATGCAATTGATTAACCCTGTGATGTTACTTCTTCAAGTTATTATATATTGTGTAATTTTCTACATGCTAGGCAAGAGATTCTTGTAGTAGAAGATCGATAAACTTTGTAATGTGATTTTTAATTTTTTTTCTATATTTTTAACATTAAAGCATGTATTGAATATATTGAGTGGGTTATATACATTTAATTTCTTCCATAATTATTTGGCCCATAAATGTGTGAGTGTGGTTATCTACTTCTTGCATTCGAGAGAAGGAAAATAGGCGACAAGGTATAAATCGTCATAGAGTCCGATAGGGGATAGAGATATATCGCTATGCTCTACATGAATCGTTAATTGTTCATAAAATTACATGCATTCTTGTATATTTGTACCCTTATAGAGATATAGGTCTGTGATATAAAAGAATAGGTTCAACCTTGCTCGAGAGAGAGACTGTTAGATAACTTTAGGAGCATTGATCTTTCATTATTTCAACGTGTTGTCAAATTATAGAACTAGGGTTAAATTGAGCATTGATTGGGGATTTGTGATCCTAGTGATTTGAATACTTGTTCTATTCGAAATCACTAAGAAAAAAACGACAAACTCCAGATTCTATTCCTAAAAAAAAAAAAATAGAAATAAAATTGAGCATTGATTGGGGATTTGTGATCCTAGTGTGTTATACATTCATTAATTTCAACAAACTTGCATTCAAATATCATTTTGCATTTAATTTCATTTAGTTCATTCACAATTGCATATGTAGTTTATTTTAGTTATAATTTCATCACAACAAACACATTCCCATCATTCTTGTTTCGGTTAAGGCCAAGATAAATAAAATTAGGTTACTCAATCTCTGTGGAACAATATTCAGACTCTAATTTTTCACTTTATTACTTGCTATGAATTGTACACTTGCAGAATCAAATCGAAAGAATAATTTCATGAACAAGGACTCTTCCATAAGATAAAACTTATCTAATTCTAATAAGATTAAGTCCTACTATACCTATTTCATCCTATTCTGGCCGGATTCTACAATAAAAGTTTTATCTTTATCCAAACACTGGTTGCCTAAAACCTATCAAATAGCAACTCCCAGACATTGCAAAACTCCCTAACACCCAATAACTTTTAAAATCTGATTAGCGTGACCAACTAGTTTAAATCTACTAAGAGTGTGCTACCCCCTCGATAAATATAGAATCTTAATTCATTATTCAAGTACGTTTTTACATAATTTTTAGTTTATAGTCTCATGCATAAATTCTCTCTCTAACTTAAGCATCAAAGTGACAACGAGGACACACTTCGACGTCTTTGTTTCAAATATTGGAAGATTATGTTCATGCTCATTCTCAATCATCAAGCTCGCGAATCAACATGTATGATTTTTGGTCGCATCAATTTATATTTTTGTCATTTGAATTATCAACAATGTACAATTTTATGGCTTGATTTCTTGAATCAATGTATTGGCTTTTATTAAAAATTGTCTCATCATTCAAAATCAATTGATATATTTGTGTTTGCCTCTCATTCTGTATAAGAATTGTTAAATTAGTATTGATTTTCTATTTGGAGTTTTCTGTAAATGACTACTTGTTGGAGGCAATTCACAGAGTGCATTTAAAATTTGTTTATATATTTTCCCAAATATCTCTAATATCACGCATGCTATTCAAATATTTTTCTAACTAGACATGGTTGGATTGTTCACATTTTCTATTTTTATTTTATTTAGCTTTAGATCTGTCCTAAACTTTCAGTTTTATCTTATACGAATTGAGTTCTATGTTCTGGTTATTGATTGAAAATAAAAGTCTAGAACTATACTATTAAGTACTTAGCCTTAGTTCTATTCAAGGAATCTCTTATGGTTTAATTAGCAATTGGATGTTGATAGTAGTTCTTTGTTATATTCATTTATACCTTTTCAATTCCTTCTCACTCTTTCATGTTGCAACACTCTTAAGAGTTCCTGTGTTTTTGAAAGGATGATGATTAACTTACTATCATTAAAATTTCCTCTATCGAACATATACCTCAATAGATCTTTTAGTTGAATCACTTTTGCCTTTCCACTTTCTTTCCATGTGTCAATTTATGAGCTTAAATTTCAATGTCTAAGGTCTTTCATGCATATTGCTTATGCCTTGGAAGTTATGAGATATATCCAGTGGTGGATCCAAGATTTTAAGTGAGCACGGGATAGCCGTTGATCGTCGGCCACAATAAATACTAAGACCTCATTTAATGTCCATTTTTTTGCAAAAAAAAATGTATTTTGGAATAGTAATTCGATAGAGAATATGTAGTTAAAAATAAGGAAATTTTTTGAATTTGTGTATAATATTATTTTATTGAAAAATGTATGACTGAAAATATGTAATACCCCAAACTTCACGTTATATATTTGGCCAATATGATTCATGCATTTCCTGCTAATTACATTGTCATTTGCATTAATTTCCTAATTGTTTCTCTTAAAACGATGCATTCGATTATCGAGGCTTTAAGATATTTATATGTTGGTAGTCTTCGACTCCTCGACCTAAGTGGTGGATTTCACATTGAGATATGACTGAAAATTAGGCTAACTAAATGTTGAAGGTTGGCATAGTGAGTAATAAGAATATCGAAAAGGTCGGAGTTAGTATTGACAAAGGTTCAAGCTTTCTATTGAGTTGATCAAAGTCCCCCTTAAACCCTAGATAGTTAATTGACATATTTGGGACATAAGGCATGAAGTGACATGATCATGATGTAATAACATATGTCTCGTATGACATTATACATATTGATGTGCGAATGGTTGAAATCGATCGAGAATCGGGTGTCAATCGGGTAAGTAATTAAATGAATGGTTGAGGAATTAGCACTATAATATTTTTTTTGGATCTTAGGACAAGTGAAATGGATTGTAAACACATCAAAATAAGTCAAGCATACTTTATTTGTACCTGCAATGATAGATATAAAATCAGATTTTTACTACGAGTAACCACATCATGCTTGAACACCTTCTACTTGGAATATTTGTCATTTTAACCCCAATTCCTTTAACCTCAAGACATAATCTCG
>NW_019265259.1:321034-335510 GCF_002742605.1 Olea europaea var. sylvestris
TGGTCAATCTACAGTAGGAACCATTAACATTATCATCAGGAAAATAGCATCAGATGAGATTCAAACAATGGATGCAAGCAATATGCTTGACAATATAACTTAGCTTCAATGACAATGACAGTTTAATATAACCTTGAAAATATTACATTTGGGGCAAAGGATTTGGAAGTTATATTATCTCTTCATTATGATATCTTGGTCATTTTTGTGATTATAGCTAATTTTAAATGAAATGATCTTGATTGACAATGGAAGCATGCCAAAATACTCTTTCATGTAGCCTTCATTAAGATGAAAATTTCAATTGATTACCTCAAAGCAGTTAAAACTCCTCTTCGGAGATTTGGGTGTAGAGTCATTAGTTGGGAAGAAGACGTCGAGCTTCCTCTCACCTTAGCTCTAATCAAAGGCAAGTGAAAAAAATCACATCTTTCCAGGCGGTTCGTGCTTCGATGGCATACAACGTCATCTTGAAAAGACCATTGCTCAATAAGGTCAAGGGTATTATATCCACCTTCTACCTTACTATGAAGTTTCCTACAAGTAATGGTATAGGGGTTGTGTGTAGAGACCAGAGAATTGTTGGACATTATTATTTTACTAGCTTTTATGGAATAAGCACTGGCATTATAAAACTTTCAACATCTGAGCCCGAGCTCAAGCAACAAGGAAGGCTTGCACCGGTGGAAGAATTGATAGAGGTCAAGCTCGTACATGGTAAAAAAGTTACAATTGGCCAGGATCTTGATGTTACCCTCATGGCTAAACTTATTAGCTGCCTATCTCACAACATTGATGTAATCGCATGGAATGTCAAGGATATGCCTAGGATAAATCTCGAAGTTGTAGTCCATAAACTTAATATTTTCCAAGGAGCCAAACTAGTTAAATAAAGAAAGATATAGTTTGCACCAGAGTGTCGGGAGGTCATTTGTGAAGAGATTGGTAAATTGGTCAATGCTCGATTTAATCAAAAAGTTTAATAGCCCAATTGGCTTGCAAATGCCGTTTTCATCAAAAAGGTCGATGGTAAATAGAGATTTTGTGTTGACTTCATAAATCTTAACAAGCATGCCCAAAGGATAGCTATCCTCTACCTTGGATAACAACTACCTGGATAGCACATCGGGGCATAAATTATACAATTTTTTGATGTATTTTTTTGCTATCATCAACTCCTCATGGTTGAAAAAGATCAAGAGAAGATATCATTCATGGCTAACTCTAACATATGTTGCTACAAGGTCATGCAGTTTGGTTTGAAGGAAGCAGGGAAAACTTATCAAAGAATCATCAACAAGGTATTTGCTAATTTGATTGGGAAAAATATTGAGGCATATGTTGATAGCATAATAATAATAAAAAAGTGGACCAACATATTTTCAATCTCGATGAGGTATTCAGCATCCTTCAAAAGTATAAGATGAAACTAAACCAGGAAAAGTGTCTATTTGGTTCAGCCTCGAGAACAAGGGTCATAATTATCAGCCCATACAAACTCATAGAAATTCAATCTGCACTCAAATTTAAATTTGAAACAACCAATGATAAGGCAGAGGATGAGGTCATCATCACTACTCTAAAGCTAGCTAGCAAGCTCAAACTTGAACATACCAGGATTTTTAGGGACTCACAACTTATGGTTGGTTAGATTGAAGGTATATTTGGAAGGAAAGATGGGAAATTGAACTTATATTGTTTTAAAGTTCATGATCTTCAGAGGCAATTCAAGGGTTGTGAAATTATGAAGATTGCTCAAGCTGACAACTGTAAAGCAGATGCATTGTCTAGACTCATCTTTATGGGAGTTGATAGACTTGACAGGACAGTCCATATCAAAATTTTAATGGAGCCAAGAATTAGTCAGACACTCGACATCATAGACATTGATCAAGAGCCTTTATGGATAGACCCAATACTTGACTTCATAACTAATGGAAATTCTCTAGAGGATTCTCAAACAGCAAGAGTGTTCAATCTAGAACACTAAAGTACTGTATGATCAGAGGAATTCTATTTAGCAAAAGCTTCATACTTCCATATCTCAAGTGACTTGAACTATCAGAATCATTCTAAGCTCTTGCTGAGGTTCAGGAAGGGTGTGTAGAAATCATCAGAGAGTTGGGCCCTAACTTTCAAACCGATAAAATATAGATATTAATGACCTGCCATGAAGAAAGATGCCTTAGACTATGTTAAAAACTGTAACAAATGCCAAAGGTTTAGCAATATTGTCCATTCTCCTACTAAGGATCTCGCCAGCATCAACAAATGCCAGAAGTTTAGTATTGCCTTTTTTGGATATTCTTTCTAAGCATTTCGTACATAAGTCACCTCCAGCAACCTGATGGTAAAACTAAACCAGATAGATCTCGTCAACCTAACTCTTCAGGCCTTCAATTTGGGGTCTCCTTGAGGCTATACCTTAGCCTTTCTTTTAACTATACCTAATCCATTAGGACTGATAAGTATGTTTTTACACACTTATTCGATCCACAAAACATGACTGATTATTGATAAAATTGGTTGAATATGACTTAAATCTATGCAATTTTATTTTTTAGCGCCATATTGATGAATATAATAGAACTCAAGATAAAAAATGTGAAAAAGGGCAAAAACGAAAGTTCAAGGACCAAGTTGCAAATAATCCATAGAAGAGACGAGCAATGAAATGAAGATTCAAGAGTGTTAGGGGCCAATCAGATGAGAAAAGAAGTCAAAGATATGAAATATAGTCGAAATATTATCACATATCAACTTTAGAGTTATGCTCCAGATTTTCAGCCTCTGTTTGAGACCCATTTTTGGCATAGTAAACATTTGAATTGGAAAAGGTTTATACCAACCAAAATTCTATCCCTTTTCATTTGCTTTTCAATGCACTTTGAATTGACTCAATTGGACACTGGGAGAGAAATTACCAAAATATTGAAAGTTGTCCGACGAAGAAAACGGTTGAACCACGCGGTCGCATGGTTCAAAATACATGAGGTCGCATACACCATAGCAGGGACTTTAGGTGGGGGGGGGGTCTTTTTGCCTAACTATGTGGTCGCATAGCTATAATCTGGGGGGCAAATGCTATAGTTTCATTTTCTCGTTAAAACTCTTATGAAACCTAGTTGGGACGCGATATATAATCCCTAAAGCCATCAAATTAAAGGGAGAACGCATTGGGAATGAGAAAAACACATATTGGAGAGAATTTGGAGCCACAACAACAAAGAAAAATATAAAGACCGACGAGATTTCACGCAATTGATTAACCCGGTGATGTTACTTCTTCAAGTTATTATATATTTTGTAATTTTCTACATGCTAGGCAAGAGATTCTTGTAGTAGAAGATCGATAAACTTTGTAATGTGATTTTTAATTTTTTTTCTATATTTTTAACATTAAAGCATGTATTGAATATATTGAGTGGTTTATATACATTTAATTTCTTCCATAATTATTTGGCCCGTAAATGTGTGAGTGTGGTTATCTACTTCTTGCATTCGAGAGAAGGAAAATAGGTGACAAGGTATAAATCGTCATAGAATCTGATAGGGGATAGAGATATATCGTTATGCTCTACATGAATCGATAATTGTTCATAAAATTACATGCATTCTTGTATATTTGTACCCTTATAGAGATATAGGTCTGTGATATATAAGAATAGGTTCAACCTTGCTCGAGAGAGAGACTGTTAGATAACTTTAGGAGCATTGATTTTTCATTATTTCAACGTGTTGTCAAATTATAGAACTAGGGTTAAATTGAGCATTGATTGGGGATTTGTGATCCTAGTGATTTGAATACTTGTTCTATTCGAAATCACTAAGAAAAAAACGACAAACTCCAGATTCTATTCCTAAAAAAGAAATAGAAATAAAATTGAGCATTGATTGGGGATGTGTGTTCCTAGTGTGTTATACATTCATTAATTTCAACAAACTTGCATTCAAATATCATTTTGCATTTAATTTCATTTAGTTCATTCACAATTGCATACGTAGTTTATTTTAGTTATAATTTCATCACAACAAACACATTCCCATTGTTCTTGTTTCGGTTAAGGCCAAGATAAATAAAATTAGGTTACTCAATCTCTGTGGAACAATATTCAGACTCTAATTTTTCACTTTATTACTTGCTATGAATTGTACACTTGCAGAATCAAATCGAAAGAATAATTTCATGAACAAGGACTCTTCCATAAGATAAAACTTATCTAATTCTAATAAGATTAAGTCCTACTATACCTATTTCATCCTATTCTGGCCGGATTCTACAATAAAAGTTTTATCTTTATCCAAACACTGGTTGCCTAAAACCTATCAAATAGCAACTCCCAAACATAGCAAAACTCCCTAACACCCAATAACTTTTAAAATCTGATTAGCGTGACCAACTAGTTTAAATCTACTAAGAGTGTGTTACCCCCTCGATAAATATAGAATCTTAATTCATTATTCAAGTACGTTTTTACATAATTTTTAGTTTATAGTCTCATGCATAAATTCTCTCTCTAACTTAAGCATCAAAGTGACAACGAGGACACACTTCGACGTCTTTGTTTCAAATATTGGAAGATTATGTTCATGCTCATTCTCAATCATCAAGCTCGCGAATCAACATGTATGATTTTTGGTCGCATCAATTTATATTTTTGTCATTTGAATTATCAACAATGTACAATTTTATGGCTTGATTTCTTGAATCAATGTATTGGCTTTTATTAAAAATTGTCTCATCATTCAAAATCAATTGATATATTTGTGTTTGCCTCTCATTCTGTATAAGAATTGTTAAATTAGTACTTATTTTCTATTTGGCGTTTTCTGTAAATGACTACTTGTTGGAGGCAGTTCACAGAGTGCATTTAAAATTTGTTTATATATTTTCCCAAATATCTCTAATATCATGCATGCTATTCAAATATTTTTCTAACTAGACATGGTTGGATTGTTCACATTTTCTATTTTTATTTTATTTAGCTTTAGATCTGTCCTAAACTTTCAGTTTTATCTTATACGAATTGAGTTCTATGTTCTGGTTATTGATTGAAAATAAAAGTCTAGAACTATACTATTAAGTACTTAGCCTTAGTTCTATTCAAGGAATCTCTTATGGTTTAATTAGCAATTGGATGTTGATAGTAGTTCTTTGTTATATTCATTTATACCTTTTCAATTCCTTCTCACTCTTTCATGTTGCAACACTCTTAAGAGTTCCTATGTTTTTGAAAGGATGATGATTAACTTACTATCATTAAAATTTCCTCTATCGAACATATACCTCAATAGATCTTTTTGTTGAATCACTTTTGCCTTTCCACTTTCTTTCCATGTGTCAATTTATGAGCTTAAATTTCAATGTCTAAGGTCTTTCATGCATATTGCTTATGCCTTGGAAGTTATGAGATATATCCAGTGGTGGATCCAAGATTTTAAGTGAGCATGGGATAGCCGTTGATCGTCAGCCACAATAAATACTAAGACCACATTTAATGTCCATTTTTTTGCAAAAAAAAATGCATTTTGGAATAGTAATTCGATGGAGAATATGTAGTTAAAAATAAGGAAATTTTTTGAATTTGTGTATAATATTATTTTATTGAAAAGTGTATGACTGAAAATATGTAATACCCCGAACTTCACGTTATATATTTGGCCAATATGATTCATGCATTTCCTGCTAATTACATTGTCATTTGCATTAATTTCCTAATTGTTTCTCTTAAAACGATGCATTCGATTATCGAGGCTTTAAGATATTTATATGTTGGTAGTCTTCGACTCCTCGACCTAAGTGGTGGATTTCACATTGAGATATGATTGAAAATTAGGCTAACTAAATGTTGAAGGTTGGCATAGTGAGTAATAAGATTATCGAAAAGGTCGGAGTTAGTATTGACAAAGGTTCAAGCTTTCTATTCAGTTGATCAAAGTCCCCCTTAAACCCTAGATAGTTAATTGACATATTTGGGACATAAGGCATGAAGTGACATGATCATGACGTAATAACATATGTCTTGTATGACATTATACATATTGATGTGCGAATGATTGAAATCGATCGAGAATCGGGTGTCAATCGGGTAAGTAATTAAATGAATGGTTGAGGAATTAGCACTATAATATTTTTTTTGGATCTTAGGACAAGTGAAATGGATTGTAAACACATCAAAATAAGTCAAGCATACTTTATTTGTACCTACAATGATAGATATAAAATCAAATTTTTACTACGAGTAACCACATCATGCTTGAACACCTTTTGCTTGGAATATTTGTCATTTTAACCCCAATTCCTTTAACCTCAAGACATAATCTCATGTGTGTGTGTGTGTGTGTGTGTGTATATATATATATATATATATATATATATATATATATATATAAAGTCATGGATGGATCCAAATATAATAGTGGAAAGGTCAAATATTGCTGCAAAGAAGACACCTCCTGCTTGTTACTCACCTGCTTGTTAGACGTGGCTGCATCCCACAACATCTTAATTTTTAAGCAACAGGCATGACCTCAACCTCTTAAAGACCACTTCTTTATCTCCTAGATTATATATATTAGCTCATTTAACTCGTCCCCAAGTCATTCCAAGTGATAAAGAGATGAAAGAGTCAAAGGAAAATAGAAACAGGAAGCTGGAATTATGGGCAGTTGAGGTACTGCACTATTTTTAGGTTTGTATCCATTATTTTGAGGGTTGATAATCTGTTGAACATCTAAACTTTCTTGTAATTAGGCAGGGGTGTTGTTAATGATTTTATGACAGCAAAATAAGGGTAATTAATTACAAGAACTTGGTAGAAAATAACCTGGATAGAGATGTAGGTTGCTCGAGTTGAATGATTTAGACCTTGATCTTGGATGATTCTTAGAGTATAACTTATATCTATCAATATGAATGTTTTTACATGGAAACATGAAGTATAGAATTGATTTTAATGGCCTGAAATTCTATTGGTGGCATACTAATACAATGGAAAATCAAACTGTCACAAGGAAAACAAAGCTGCCTGATTTGATGTGGTGAAAAATGGACGGGTTTTTAGGCTGAAAACACTTCATTTGTCACAATTTTAGAGCATGATTACTTCACATACATGTTATAGAAGTGTGGTAAAAATTTGGGAGTTGTCGGATATAGATAAGGGGGTGAGAAAGGATTAGAAAAATAATTGGACACGAATGGAAATCTGAAAATAGGTTCTATCCATTTCTGTGTTTAATGTGATTTTAACCTTCACATGTCAGTTAATTATCGCTTGGGCCTAGAAAACAGATTCTAAGGAGTGTTAGGTTATTGACAACAATTGGATGATGTTGATGTTCACAATTGGACTTGAGAAATAGCGAGATTTATGGGACGAGATTGTAATGCCGTTAGTAACTTGAAATGATGGATTAGTTTAAATTATTTTTATGTGAATGGACAGATTTTGGGATTGTGTGTGTTAAGGCTCTTAAATTGAGGATTATCTTTAATATTAAATGATAATACAAGTGATTTTTCGAAGTTGAGTGAAAAAGGAAAGTGATCTAATCTCCATAGGAGCTTGCACACACAAGGGCAAAAGGTAAGTAAAATTTCATTTGCAATTAAGATGCAAGAATCTAGTATTCGTGATATAGTAATGTTAGAATATTTACATGACTTTAGTAAGAGGCTCGTTTACATCATATGGTGGTTATGATTATTGAGTATGTGGTTGCGGAACCCATTGATATTGATTTTCATTAAACATGTCATTCATAAGTATTTTCATTAGCATGCATGACATATGATCATGGTTGAAAATTCAGCATGCGAAACATGATTTCAAATTGAGTTTTCCATGTAAATGTTTTATTGACCACTACTAGGGCACCAGGCATGCTTATGTGATATGTTTTGGTATCACGGGTAATATTTCCTGGGTGATTGCAAAGGTAGACAGGGGATGAGCCTTTGTTAATCATGGGAGGGTAGACCACTCGACTGTACCCTTGTGATGTTTTGATTATTGGCATTGTCGAGTGGAATACTTCTTGGGGGATCATAGAGATAGTTAGGGGATGGACCTCTAGTGGTCACCAGAGGATGGTCCGGTGTCGATTTCATATTGGCCACTTGATTATTGATATTGTTATTATATAGAGCTCTGTTTGGTGCATAGTAGGTAGGTTAAGGGCCTAATGAAATGAAAACTTTCAAATGAAATGATTTCAAGTTGACTTTGATGAATATTAGAATATGATGCATCTTTAGCAAAATGTTTAAAATAAATAACATGGTGTCATATATCATTGGAACTCATACTATGACATGCATGATTTTGTTTACAAAGCATTAGCTTATATAATTCTTGCATTGTAGGTGAGCATGAAACTATATAGAAATCATGGTTAGCTGTAGAGCTCTTACTGGATTCCAGAGTTCAATATACATGGATGATGAGCTGTAGGGTTATTTTGTGGGCTGTTGTTTTGAACTTACAATCTATTATGTTATATTTTGGAGAATCTGTATTGTATAACTTTTGAAATGACCTGTAAATATATTTATAACATTAAAACATATGTGTTGGATTATTATTATATGATCTTTGGTTTTGATATACCATATGATCGTCACGGGTGATTAGGAGTTAACAAACAGGGACATAATTGTGAAGATGCTTATCTCATTTTATCAAGTAAAAAAATATATATGGGAAGTTCTATGTCTAAGTCGAGTCATCAATATCATTTATACATAGGTCAATGTATGGTTACCTATGTGAATGAGGGGTGTGACAAAATAAGAGAGAGAAAAATGTATTTTGAAATGAATGAAAATCAAAAAGGCCTAAAATTTAAATATGATAATTATGTTGTTCAAATGGAACATATATAGTTCTATTATAAGAATAAACATTACACATCAAATGACATTGTTGCCAAGTTTTGTACAATTCAAAGGAAAAGCATTGGTTTGAATTTTTACGATTACATTAAAACTGCTAAAAACCTAACATATATTATCTTGTTAAATTTAGTTCTAAATTCAATAATTGCCATAATGGTTAAGCTTTCAAGAATCTTTACAAGAGGTCATCATTTGAATCTCCTATGGCGTTCTCCCTAATGCAATAATTTTTGTAAAAATTATAAAACTAAAAATATAGCACAATGGTTAGTAAGGAAATCGAACCTTGGACTTCTGACATGTACATGCAAGCTCCAACCGACTTGGTTAGAATATATGCTTGAAATTAAAGTGAATTACCAGTCATATAATCTAAAATTTTTATCTATTATCAACCAAAAAAATTGTTCCGACAAATCCAGCACCCGCAGCCACGAGTGCTCGTCAGGTGCTGGATCCGCCATTGGATCTATCATTAATAATTTTATAGCCAGTTTGAAATGTCATTACTTGGAAGTTGTAAAATCCATTAATTTTGTAAAATCCTTGAATACATAGGCCATATAAGCAGCTCTACTTTTCCTCCTTACTCATAAACTTTCATACTCATTAGGTGAAGATATTGAACAAATTAAATAATGATTCACACGACTATGAGCTAAAAATTTTGTCGATTCTGTCATTAAATTGACTTGGCTTTTCAATTCAACAAATTGATGGCATTTGCTCAAATAACTCAAATTTAGTTATCTTAGTTTTCTGTTTTAAAATTAGATTCTATATGGAGAGGGACATCAACAGATGTAGAAAACATTGTCTCAAAGATAATTCCAGAATATGACTGGAAAACAAAAATAAATAACTTGTGAAATTTCTCTTCAACTCTTAACTGTAGAAACGATCATAAAATTGCTATTAAATTACAATTTACTAAAGCTAATACTTTCTTTCCTATTGTGGACTATCGTTTCGGAGAATGTCGTTAATATTGGAATGTTAATAATTTCTCTTAAATTAGAGATGTTGCCATCTTTTATCAATTTAACTTCGAGGACCCTGAGGAATGTTAACTTGGAGCATGACATTCCTGAAAAATGCTGTCTTATCTAGTATCGACTTGTATGAAATCATTACAACAAAAATGGCATTTTGCAACATATAAAAGGTAGCATATATATATATATATTTTGGCAATATTTTTTAATCGAGATTCACAACATATGTCCAAACGTTGCAAAAGACCTTTGGCAACGTTTTTCGAATCTTGCAAAATGTTGTTTTTGTTGTAATGAAAGGAATTTAGCTCAATGGGAGTGCCTAGTCAGGATTGATTCAGCCTAAGTCCATTCGTTTTAACCGTTTTCTTGGTGAAGCTTGATGCACTGACCATAGATGAGCAAGGAAATGAAACATTTGACTTAAAAAAACATGATAACTTGTACATAGTTGTGTTTGGTTTGGCACTTGGTATTGACCCCTGGGAATTCTTGATGTGTATTGTGTGTTGTGAGTGTAGTAATTTGATTTCAACCGTTTACAATGTATATTGAATGTTGAGTTTTTGTAGCAGTTGATACACAACGTACTTTAAAATTTATATTTTGTGAATATTGATTTATTTTTTCAGGTTGATTTAGTTCATATTACAATGAAGATAATGCAAAATTATTTTTTTTTTCGAAAATATTGGCCGTTGACTGTAATTTTAAAAAAAATTACAATAATTTTAGGAAAACAACTTCAATCGTTTTATACGATTGAAGCCATTTTAGGAAAAACAGTGTAGTCATCTTAAAAGACTATAGTTGTTTTTACTTACATTTTAAATTAATCGTGCAAACATAATTAATTGATGTTAACTAGTTATTTATATTTCATTTATTTAGCTATCAATGCTTATTATAAACATTGCACTAGTTTATTTTCATAAATATTCAACAATCACATATAACTAAATAAAAATAATAATAATTTTTTATGAAATTAACATATTAGTTGAATGAGTGATTATGGATGAAATTGAACATATTTGTCTAGATTAAGGATGAAATTGAATATCCATGCGAAATTGGTGGGAAAAAATTAATAATGATTATATATACATTTTCATTCTCTAATCCTTATAGCAAAGGCAAGATCTCTAGGGCTGGACAAAATTTTCGAATTAAATCGAACGGTTCTTTTTAAGTTAAATATCAGAACGGGTATCTGAATTTAAAACCGACGGGTTCGATTTAGTTCTCGGTTCTAAATCAAGACCCGAAAAATCGAATCTCCATGACTTTTTTACTTAATTTATTTTAAATTAGCAAAATTATTTTATTTTTCTAAATAAATTTGTTAACTAGTTAATTTAGTTCATGAAAAAAGTTCGACTAACGTGATACAGTATCAAGTTCAAATTTTATGCGTTACCAAGTTTACGTTCTAGATTTCATTTTAACCAATTTGACCTTACGTGCGGAATTAATCTAATTAAAGTAACAAGCCACTTTAATTAGTTGTCTAGGTGATTAATCATACAAGTCAATTAACCTATGTTGGAATGCCGCAGTTTGTATATTATGCAAAACAGTAAATAACAAATAATATGATGATGGATAAACCCCAACGTGCGTAAAACTCCGAAACCAAGCCAATTACCTCCACTATACCAATTTAGCAAGTACAAGTTATACTAAACTCCGTACCTAATCAGACCCGCTGTTCCAGTCTCACGATCTACTGCTGTGGATACTTCTAGCATCTTGCTAGACTTCCTGATCTACCTCCTGCAGCCCAATCTGCTGTCTACTACAACCTCCTGGTCCTTAACTGATTGTATCACCAAGTGGACACCAAGAACCGTCCGTTCTTGTGCTTGTAACTGCGCCTCAATCCACGTCTCTCAATTCTCCAATGAGAGAGTCCCTTCCTCAATAGATTAAGGAAGTAAGGTGTTTTGAGTTATGTAGATTCAATGTTTTTTTCCCAAAACAATGGTTGTCGGATCTCAAGATCGATGTAGATGAAATCTTCAATTAATTGCACCTTGGATCTCTTCAAAGATGTTATGAATATCTTTTGCAATGAAAGAATAATGTAGCAACATCTTCAATTTCGTCCTAGGGGTTGAGTATTTATATTTGAAGGTGTCTAGGTGGTATGAGCCGAGTAAAATACTTCAAGAACGTGAAATAGAGTTTTTTCCGCATAGGAGTGTCACTTGAGCGAGAGGTATTATGTTTTTTTCACTCGAGCGAAATGTCAGCGAGAAGCGAGCGACGGTGAGCAGTCGTTTTATTATAACTTTCTCTTTCGATATCTGATTGAGGTTCTTGAAGTTGCGTTGGAAAGATAACTCAAAGGGATACAATTCTTCTAGAAATAGAATTTTCCAAATTCCAACATTTTCTATGTGAAAAATGCTTTTCAAATTATGACTAAAAATCCGGAATATAACTTGTGGTGCTCTTTGATATCCTTTAGACTTCCAATTGCATTCCAATAATCTTGTGTGATCTTCTTGGACATCTTGGACTCGAACACTAATTTACCTCATCTATACAAATTGCACCCTAAGTCTCTGACTTTTACACTAATGTTCAATTAAGTCCCTGACTTTTACAATTATACAATTTAGCTCGTTTTGTCCACAAAATCGCCAATTACACTTTTAGACCTAACAGTTCAAACCAAAAAAATATGATTTTCCTATTTCGAATTTTTAGCCCAAAGCCAACTTAATCAAATTGATCTAAGTTTTATCCAAATCTATTACTCTACCGTAATGCCGTTTCCACCATTTTGGAGAAATCAAATTAAAGCTCAACAACACATCTCTTAATTATTTTGAGCTCGTTATCTTTTTCTTTCTGTGATTTTAATAATCAAATCTATGAAGAACTCAGTAAAGAGAGACGCCAAAGATACATAAGATTGGATTAAGTTTTTTTGTAAGAGTTAAAATTGAACATATTATTAGTTAAATTTATGTAACTTTATAAATATTAAAAAATTTAATTATAATACAGAACTTGGGAACCAAATCGGAACAGTTCCATAATTAAATTTGGATCCGACGGTTCCACTTACTGAATACTTGAAAATTTCGGGTTTGTTCGATTCTTGTTAGAGTCGAACTGAATCGGATCATGTCCAGCCCTAAAGATCTCTCCTTTGTTCCCCATATTATTTGCTACAAATCTCAACTTTTCCAAACTCCCTCAAATGTATCCTCTATCTCATTCATAATTACCTTTGTTAGTCAATTTTTTTTTTCTTTCTTTTTTTTCCCCCAAACCAAGAACATGTTATAATATTTCTTGTGGATTAGTACAGTCATGGTATGATATACTCATAACGCTTATGCTAAAACATGTTTTCGATAATTATATTATTATAACATCGTCCATGAACCATATTAGATACCTTACTATATCATCCCAAATTTTCATCTTAAAACTTAAGATGTTACCAATATCATTTTGTAAAATTAACTTAAACGAATCACATGAAATTTAGAACTTAATTTCATAATTTAACATAACTACACAAATGAAATTCAAAACTTAAATCCGAACAATTTGCAATGTTTATATGAAATATAAAATGTCAAACATTCTAACAATTGTTCAATATTCTATGTTTTTTGAAATTTTTACTTCACAACCTGCTACACCGCCTAGTCACGACTCAAGCTTGATACAATCTAATTTGAAAATTTGTAATTTAAGGAGTGCCTATTTTACAATTCAATAGGATACATTAGTCCAAAAATAATAACATTAGATCAATGTAAGCTAAAACATTTCATACCATCTTTTTATTGAGGCAATTATAAATCAACCGAGCACTCACATTCTTTTGAGAAACTTGAAAGAATATCGCATTTCATTTTATTAAAAAACCTGTAAGGCAATTAACATTTCATGCATAAAACATCACAAAAAAAAATAAAAAAATAAAAAAAATACACCATATTGTAAAGGACAATAACTTGCATATCCTACCTTCACTGGACCAAAAAAATAATATGGGATTAAAAAAATATATATGGGCTGCACCCATTTCTCATAATGCTTGTGGGGTGTGTGACATTTTGTTTTGACTTACAATAGATGAATACAAGAGAAGACCAAATAATAATTGTATAAGATGATTATATAAAATGGGTGATTTGGTTTTAAAATTCAAAATTCTCCCTATTCCGTATTTGACAATTATTTAAAAAAAAAATCACATATATCCATGCACATGTGAAATAACAAAAAAAATGTTACTCGATATATTTATCTTATCACGATTTGGAAATTTCAATGAGACAACCTCTACACAAGGAAATCCTTCAATAAAGATTATATAGTATTAGAATAAGACATTTATATAAAATGACAGATTCGGCTTTAAAGTCAAAATTCTCCATATTTCATATTTGACAAGAATTTTAAAAAAAAAAATCACATATATCCATGCACATGCAAAATAACAAAAAATTATTACTTGATATATTTACCTTATCATGATTTGGAAATTTCAATAAAACAACCTCAACATATTGAAGCTTCTATAACATGACTTTTGTTTCTAGTAGAATGG
>NW_019265260.1:0-1066 GCF_002742605.1 Olea europaea var. sylvestris
AAACCAAAAAACTATAATCTGAAAATTTTCAATCCAAAAAACTGTAATTCCTCAAAAATTCATAATCTTAAAATTTCTCAACTTTTTAATCCAAATCATGGAAGATAACCAAGAATAACATGCCACAATGTTTTCAAATTCAACAAAAACTAGTTCAAAATTGTTAAATTTGAAAACTTCAAAATAATATTGCAAGAACCAAATTTTAAAGCTTTGATTCTCAATGATTCAACATGAAAAGGCTCTGATACCACTTGTGGAATAATTTATTACTTTAAAAACATCGGATCTTCATGTTGGATCATCAAGAAATTCGAGAATTATAGTGGAATTACACCTGAATCAGATATGGTTAATGTAATACTTGAATCCTACGATTTTGTCTTCCAAATCTACACGTCTCCTTTTCTCTCTGTGATGGGATGCAGAAGAGAATGAACAAAATATGTACTCTCTCTATGTGTGATTCGGGGATAATAACCATTTATATATATGATACTCTTTGACCGAATTCGACCCATCATAGAATTAGGAATCTAGACCCGGTCTCTACACATATAGAACCCACACTTTAATTGGATGCATAATGGTCCAAAATTGAAGCCTTATTAGATCACTTTAAATGGGCTCAACCGAATTCGATAACTTTTAATTTAATACACAACAATTTACAATATAAGCCCACACGATCGTTTGAAAATTCTTTACAACTAGCACCTACAGTGACAGCCTATTTTGTAAGTGTTGATGCTCCAACCTTGTGCAGACTAAACAAAAAAGTGAAGGTGAGCAAAAAAAAGAAAAAAAAGAAAAAGGAACAATGGAATCCAAACAAAGCTTAAAAATCTTCAGAATGATAGCCAATTTTCCTGCAATAGAAACATATAATTAGTTTTTAAGAGACTAATAGCGAAATAGAAGATAGATCCTAATTTAAAAAATCATTTTTTGTGCTCTCGTTCAAAAGCAAACCTTTTTTTTCATGACTTAGGTTTGCACCTTCCAAATCGAAATAAAGAGAACCTTAATAGCCATCAATCGTTCCATCAGAAAATGTTTCCTTTTA
>NW_019265260.1:9091-10655 GCF_002742605.1 Olea europaea var. sylvestris
CAAGTTCTATATTTATTAGGAGTCCAAAATTCAAGCCAAACGCGTAAAGAATTTGAATTTAATATGAATTTGGCTTCGAAATGAAAATTGCAAACAAGGTCCCTGAAATAACCCGTTGCATGCGTGCCAACATCATCAGTGCTGCCCACCATTGCATTGTGCAACGGGGCAAAATTTTCTTCTTCTTTGAAAGTCCAGTGTGTGATCTACTGATCTGTAATCTTTAAGTTCTTCTAGAGGAGCCTCTTAATGCGTTCGTCTGCTCATCTTTTTCTACTGGGTATGATTTATTCAATCTATTCATTTTTTAATTTATTTTTATTTTTATTTCGTTGAAAATATTGGTTCTTGAACTAGAAAAGATATTGTGAAATCTTTAGTTTGTTATCCCCTAAAATCACTAGAGAAGATGGTACTCAGTGGCCTTGGAAATATTTTATGGTAATATATGTTCACATTATCATAATTTTTTTGGGTCTATAGCATTGAGTTTTGAAAGGACTATTGCGTGAGGTTTGGATAGAGATCCATGAAAAAGATAACTAGTTTATCTTTTCCTTGTTAACTGTTTTTACCTATAGTTCATTTATATATGTTTTTTCTACGTTTCTACTTCCCTAATGGTTTTCACCTAATTCTGATTATGTTTGTATATATTATTTAATTATAATAATTATTTTTTTTGTGCTTAGTAATTTACGATAGATACGTTGCTGTTTTTTTAGCAACGATAGCTAAATTCTCATGCTCTTGTATCTTCCTATTTCGAAGTGTTTTTTGTTTTTTTGTTTTTGTTTTTGTTTTTGTTTTTGTTTTTGTTTTTGTTTTTTTTTGTTTTTTTGTTTTTTTTTTTGAGGGAACTTGTGTTTAGAAGATGGTTGGATACATTGAAGGCACAGAGGAATTGATATTTCAATCTGCAAAAATTTAAGGCTTTTTGTAAAATCACTACCAAACATTGCAAATTTTTATATTAGGTGAGGTTCATTGACACTTTACCATTGTTTGTCTTCTCTTGATTGTCTCTCATAACCGTTCGTTCATTTATATTCAAGATATTTATAATACTATTGTGCTTTTTCAGTTATTTAGCCTTCTGTTAGCGTAAGTATCGTGTGTGTATCTCTATATCCATGGTTACGAAATGGGAGTCTAATGTAATTTCTCTAATATGTTTTTATTGAATTTTATCTAATTTATTTATGTATATGGAGGTTCATTCTCGATCACGGAGTTGTGTTGTTAAAGTTGACTTTGTAGACAATTTTTTCTTTTTGAGGTTTATATGATTTGCTTGTGTGCATTTAATTAGTTCATATGATTTGGCAATGGTTGAGAGGATATAATTAATTGTTCGTTTGGATAATAGAGTATAAAACAATAAAAAGGTAATGGTAGGTTAGGTACTATTTTGCGTACATATTTGTCATAGTGCACTGCTCATATATTAGTATGTATTCGGCCAATTCTGAATTGCACCTAAACTTTTGGCCCAACTATGAACTATGCTCTCGTTGGCCCTATTTTTTCAAATTAAAATGGGTGGAATAGTATTTTTTTTTTT
>NW_019265261.1:0-757 GCF_002742605.1 Olea europaea var. sylvestris
AGAAAAAGAAAGAAAAACTCTTTTGAAGCTATTAGTTGGAATTCCCCTTGATGTTCTTCATGCCTCCTTGCCTTTGATGAACTATTTGTTGAATTGTTTTTAATCTTGCCCCCTTCAATTGTTGTGTTTGGCCTCTCATTTCTTCTTGAAAATAGGGTTTTTTTAATGGTATTTATAGTATGTTGGGATCTTGGACAAACTAGGGTTGAATTGGGCCAAGAAAAGAGTCCAAAAATATAAAAATTTGTCTTCCCACCTATCCGGCACCTCAGCGCTCAATATGGGCACTGTGGCACCGGGCTTGCTGCTCAAATTCAGATTCATGGGCACTACGGTGCCCATCTTGGCCGCCTCGACACTCGGTTCGATAGGAAACGACAGACTGCACATCTTTCAGTATTTTTAACATAACTTTATTGTTCGATATCTGATTGTGGTGATTCAAGATGTGTTAGAAGCTAACTCAAAGGACTACAACTTTGATTTAGACATCATTCCCCAACTCGATCGTTTTCTTTGTCTAAAATAGGTCTCAATATGAGACTGAAATTCTGGAGCGTAACTTTTCGGTTGGAAATTGATTTGTGATTATATTTTGCCTAAATTCAATCCCTTTGACATCTTTCCTCATCCAACTAACTCCTAGCACTCTCAAATCTTCATTGCGAGGTTCAATACAAGTTTTGATTACTTGCATTTTAGTCCCCGAACTTTGGATCTCTTACAATTTGGTCCTTTAATCCAACTTCGCCAACTT
>NW_019265261.1:8206-10649 GCF_002742605.1 Olea europaea var. sylvestris
AATAATAATAATAATAATAATAATAATAATAATAATAATAATAATAATAATAATAATTTCAAAAGCTTTTAAGAAAATTCCATTTTCGAGACATCTATTCTAAAAATTCCTATAGAACTCCTATTTCAAGAAATCATCCTTTTAAAAAAAAAAAACTCTTTTTTTTTCAAGAAACTCCAATTTTTTTACAAAGATGATGATGATGATAATAAAAATGAAAATCTCCCGTCTTTGCTTATTTTAATATTGTTCATTAGGGCTATGGCACCCTGAGATCAAAGAGTTAACAATGCAAACAACCCCAACAATCTCAACAGCTCGGACAACTCCAACCTAACAGGGTTGACCTACAATTCACTCAACAATTTCTCACCATGATGCGTAGCTCAGGCGATAGGGCCACCACAACTACCACGGCAATCGACAACACCACCATCATCCCCAACATAGCAACAAACACCAACAGTAATGGAAGACACAAGGAATATAGCTTCTGTTGTCGTGGAACTATTTAGAAAATAACATCCTCCAACTTTTGAGGGTAGTTTAGATCACTTAGAAGCAGAAGATTGGTTGGCAGGGATAGGAAGGATTTTCGATCTCATTGACTGCCCAAACTCCAGAAAAGTTACATGTGCAACTTTTATGCTGAAAAAGGTGCCACGCTGAGTGGGACTCAACCTCAAGGTCAACGGCCAGCAGACATATGTGGACATGGAACCAATTCAAGGAAAACATTTTGAAGAAATACTGCCCTACAAGCATCTTATATCAAAAGGAGGCTGAGTTTATTACACTGACTCAGGGCTCAATGTCTCTAGTTAAATACGAGTGGAAGTTTGAAGAATTGTCCCATTATGCCTCTAGCTTTGTGGATACAGAAGAGAAATGGCATTCTGAATAGGATTTAAGGGTTGATCTCTAGGCAATGGTAGTGCTTGAACTGGGAACCTACCATGAAGTGTTAACAAAGGCACAATTGGCAGATTTCAAACACCACTCTAATGGGGAGAACAAACAACAATATGGACATACAGGACAACAAAACTATGCTAAGAAAGGCAAAGAAGACCCGATTCAAGGTGACAATAAGAGCTACCCGATTTTTAAAAAATGCAAGAAACACTGTCTGGGGACTTGTCTCCTAGGGACAAACACATGTTTCCAGTATGGAGAACAAGGGCATATAGCCGAGGTCTTGTCCTAAGATCCAGCTGAAATAAGGAAGTGCACAATAAAGGCACAAATATGCACCCAAGGGACAATCAATAATCTTTGCATTGACTGAACAAGAAGAGGACCAGGATTGTGATATTTTGACAGGTAACGTTTTAATATCCAACTTACATGCCTAGTATTGTCGATTCCAGTGCCACTCATCCTTTATATCCGTTAAATTCCAATATCATAACTGCAAGTTTGCCATTAGAAGTGTCTATACCATCTGGAAAGGTGATGAACATAGATAATATAGTTAAGGCAACAAGGATAGAAATCGATGGAAGGTCTTTAGATATGGAACTTTATGTATTAGATAATGGGATTTCGATGTAATTCTTGGGATGGATTGGTTATCCAAGAATCACGGGACAATTCATTATTTTTAGAAGAAGGTAGTCTTCCAAAAACCAAGAGAAGCAAAATTTCGATTGTCGATGACTAAGAGTAGGCCTCTACCCCCTGTTGTGTCTATAAGACAAGTACAGCGGATCTTACAATCGAGAAGTATCGTATGATTTCTTATGTCATCAATAGACACAGGAAGAGATAAGGAATTGACAGTTGGTGAAGTTAGTAGAGTGGTACGAGAATTTCTAGAAGTTTTTTCAAATGATCTACCTGGCATGTCATTGGATCGAGAAGTGGAGAGTTCACAATCGATCTTAACCCCTCCTCCCCCAAGGACACACCTATTTCTAAAGCCCCTTACTTCTACACCGAAAGAGCTTCAGAAATTAAAGGCACAAACAAAGAACTGTTAGTGAAGGGATTCATCCGACCAAGTGTATCACCATGGGGAGCGCCAATACTTTTTGTCAACAAGAAGGATAGGTCGATAAGGATGTGCATCAACTATCGAGAACTAACAATGTTTTGAAAATCGGATCGGACCGGCGGGATCAACTGAAAAAATTGGGAACCTGCCTCAAATTCAATCTGGTACTAATAAATTAACCAAAAATGAAAAAATCGGTAAATAACTTATCAAACCAGCCATTTTAGCTAGAAACTAAAAAACCGATCATGGTTTTTACTTGATTTTTTCAAAAAATAATAATAATAAAATTATAATTACTTTGATAAATGGGCTCAAGTATTGGCATGCCCAATTTTACCTTCCTTCCAATACAAGTGTTGTTTTTAAAAGAGAAGAGATATGGAATGTTTTCCTCAACCTCCAATGTGGGATAAGTACAAATGTTGTTTTTAAAAGAGAAGAGTC
>NW_019265262.1:0-10649 GCF_002742605.1 Olea europaea var. sylvestris
TCGATTCAAATCGAATTAGACTAACAATTCGCCAAAAATGAACAAACCCGAAGTTGTCATGAAATCAAAAACCACTTTTCATTTGCTCGATTACATTCGAATTAGACTAGCAATTCGCCAAGAAACGAAAAACCTAAAGTTATCATGAAGTCAAAAACCACATTTCATTGGCTCGATTCCGATCGAATTAGTCTAGCTATTCGCCAAAAAAGAAAAATCTCGAAGTTATCATCAAATCAAAAACCACATTTCATTGGCTCGATTCCAATCAAATTTGACTAGCAATTCGCCTAAAACGAACAAATCCGAAGTTATCTTGAAATCATATACCACATTTCATTGGCTCGATTCCAATCGAATTAGACTAGCAATTCGCCAAGAAAAGAAAAAACTTGAAGTTATCATGAAATCAGAAACTACTTTTCATTGGCTCGATTCCGATCGAATTAGTCTAGCAATTTGCCAAAAATGAACAATCCCGAAGTTATCATCAAATCAAAAATCACATTTTATTGGCTCGATTCCAATCAAATTAGACTAGCTATCCGCCTAAAACGAACAAACCCGAAGCTATCTTGAAATCATAAACCACTTTTCATTGGCTCGATTCCAATTGAACTAGACTAGCAATTCGCCAAGAAAAGAAAAAACCTGAAGTTATCATGAAAACAAAAACCACTTTTCATTTTCTCGATTCCAATTGAATTAGTCTAGCTATTCGTAAAAAACAAACATACTTGAAGTTATCAAGAAATAAAGATCCACATTTCATTGGCTCGATTCCAATCGAATTAGACTAGCAATTCGCCAAAAATGAACAAACCCAAAATTTTCATGAAATCAAAACCCACATTTTATTGGCTCGATTCCAATCGAATTTGACTTGCAATTCGCCAAAAACGAACAAACCCAAAATTATCATGAAATCAAAAGGCACATTTCATTGGCTCGATTCCAATCGAATTAGACTTGCAATTCGCCAGAAAGGAACAAACCCAAAGTTATCATGAAATCAAAAACCACAATTCATTAGCTCGATTCCAATCGAATTAGTCTAGCTTTCCGCCAAAAACGAACAAACCAGAAGTTATCCTAAAATCAAAAACCACATTTCGTTGGCTCGATTCCAATCGAATTAGTCCAGCTATTCGTCAAAAGTGAGCAAACACGAAGTTATCACGAAATCAAAAACCACATTTCGATGGATCGATTCTGATCGAATTAGACTAGCAATTCGCCAAAAACTATAAAACCCGAAGTTATCATGAAATCAAAAACCACATTTCATTGGCTCGATTCCAATCGAATTAGACTAGCAATTCGCCAAAAATGAACCACCACATTTCGTTGGCTCGATTCCAATCGAATTAGTCTTGCTATTCGTCAACAATGAACAAACACGAAGTTATCACGTAATCAAAAACCACATTTCGTTGGCTCGATTCCAATCGAATTAGTCTTGCTATTCGTCAACAATGAACAAACACGAAGTTATCACGTAATCAAAAACCACATTTCGTTGGCTCGATTCCGATCGAATTAGATTAGCAATTTGCCCAAAATGAACAAATCTGAAGTTATCATGAAATCAAAAACCACATTTCGTTGGCTCAATTCCAATCGAATTTGCCAGAAATGAACAAAACCCGAAGTTATCACGAAATCAAACACCACATTTCATTGGCTTGATTCCAATCGAATTAGACTAGCAATTCACCTAAAACGAACAAACCCGAAGTTATCTTGAAATCATAAACCACTTTTCACTGGTTCGATTCCAATCGAATTTGACTAGCAATTAGTCAAGAAACGAAAAAACCTAATGTTATCCTGAAATCAAAAACCACTTTTCATTAGCTCGATTCCAATTCAATTAGTCTAGCTATTCGCAAAAAACGAACATACTTCAAGTTATCACGAAATCAAGAACCACATTTCGTTGGCTCGATTCTAATCGAATTAGACTAGCAATTTGCCAAAAATGAACAAACACAAAATTATCATGAAATCAAAACCCACATTTCATTGGCTCGATTCCAATCGAATTAGACTTGCAATTCGTCAAAAATGAACAAACCCGAAGTTATCATGAAATTTAAAACCACATTTCATTCGATCGATTCCAATCGAATTAGTCTAGCTTTTCGCCAAAAATGAACAAACCCGAAGTTATTTGAAGATCAAAAGCCACATTTCGTTAGCTCGATTCCAATCGAATTAGTCCTGCTATTCGTAAAAAATGAACAAACACAAAGTTATCACCTAATCAAAAACCACATTTCGTTGGCTCGATTTCGATTGAATTAGACTTGCAATTCGCCAAAAACGAACAAATCGGAAGTTATCATGAAATCAAAAACCACATTTCATTGGCTCGATTCAAATCGAATTAGACTAGCAATTCGCCAAAAATGAACAAATTCGAAATTATCATGAAATCATTAACCACATTTCATTGGCTCGATTACAATCGAATTAGACTAGCAATTCGCCTAAAACGAACAAACCCGAAGTTATCTTGAAATCATAAACCACATTTCACTGGCTCGATTCCAATCGAATTAGACTAGCAATTCGCCAAGAAAAGAAAAAACCTGAAGTTATCATGAAATCAAAAACCACTTTTCATTGGCTCGATTCCAATCGAATTAGTCTAGCTGTTCGCCAAAAATGAACAATTCCGAAGTTATCATCAAATCAAAAACCACATTTTATTGGCTCAATTCCAATCAAATTAGACTAGCAATTCGTCTAAAACGAACAAACCCGAAGTTATCTTGATATCATAAACCACTTTTCGTTGGATCAATTCCAATCGAATTAGACTGGCAATTCGCCAAGAAAAGAAAAAACTTGAAGTTATCATGAAATCAAAAACCACTTTTCATTTGCTCGATTCCAATTGAATTAGTCTAGCTATTCGCAAAAAACGAACATACTTGATGTTATCACGAAATCAAGAACCACATTTCATGGGCTCGATTCCAATCTAATTAGACTAGCAATTCGCCAAAAATGAGCAAACACAAAATTACCATGAAATCAAAAGCCACATTTCATTGGCTCGATTCCAATTGAATTAGACTTGCAATTCGCAAAAAATGAACAAACCTAAAGTTATCATGAAGTCAAAAACCACAATTCGTTGGCTCGATTCCAATCGAATTAGTCTAGCTTTCCGCCAAAAACGAACAAACCAGAAGTTATCCTAAAATCAAAAACCACATTTCGCTAGCTCGATTCCAATCGAATTAGTCTTGCTATTCGACAAAAACGAACAAACACGGAGTTATCACTTAATCAAAAACCACATTTCGTTGGCTCGATTCCGATCGAATTAGATTTGCAATTCGCCAAAAATGAACAAATCAAAAGTTATCATGAAATCAAAAACCACATTTCATTGGCTCGATTCCAATTGAATTAGACTAGCAATTCGCCAAAAATGAACAAACCCGAAGTTATCATGAAATCATTAATCGCATTTCATTGGCTCGATTACAATCGAATTAGACTAGCAATTTGCCAAGAAACGAAAAAACCCGAAGTTATCATGAAATCATTAATCGCATTTCATTGGCTCGATTACAATCGAATTAGACTAGCAATTTGCCAAGAAACGAAAAAACCCGAAGTTATCATGAAATCAAAAACTACTTTTCATTAGCTCGATTCCAATCGAATTAGTCCAGCTATTCGCTAAAAACGAACAAACCCGTAGTTGTCACGAAATCAAAAACCACGTCTCATTGGTTCGATTCCAATCGAATTCGACTAGCAATTAGCTAAAAATGGACAAGCCCGAAGTTATCATGAAATCAAAAACTACATTTCATTTGCTCGATTTCAATCCAATTAGACCAGTAATTTGTCCAAAATGAACAAACCTGAAGTTATCATGAAATCAAAAACCACATTTCGTTGGCTCGATTCCAATCGAATTAGTCCAGCTATTCACTAAAAAAGAACAAAACTCGAAGTTATCACGAAATCAAAAACCACATTTCATTGGCTCGATTCCAATCGAATTAGACTAGCAATTCGCCTAAAACAAACAAACCCGAAGTTATCTTGAAATCATAAACCACTTTTCATTGGTTCGATTCCAATCGAATTAGACTAGCAATTCGCAAAGAAACGAAAAAACCTGAAGTTATCATGAAATCAAATACCACTTTTCATTAGCTCGATTCCAATTGAATTAGTCTAGCTATTCGTAAAAAACGAACATACTTGAAGTTATCACGAAATCAAGAACCACATTTTATTGGCTCGATTCTAATCGAATTAGACTAGCAATTCGCCAAAAATGAACAAACCCAAAATTATCATGAAATCAAAAACCACATTTCATTGGCTCGATTCCAATTGAATTAGACTTGCAATTCGCCAAAAACGAACAAACCCAAAGTTATCATGAAATCAAAAACCACAATTCATTGGCTCGATTCCAATCGAATTAGTCTAGCTTTCCGCCAAAAATCAACAAACCAGAAGTTATCCTCAAATCGAAAACCACATTTCGTTGGCTCGATTCCAGTCGAATTAGTCTTGCTATTCGTCAAAAATGAACAAACACAAAGTTATCACGTAATCAAAAACCACATTTCATTGGCTCGATTTCGATCGAATTAGAGTAGGAATTCGCCAAAAACGAACAAACCTGAAGTTATCATGAAATCAAAAACCACATTTCATTGGCTCGATTCCAATCGAATTAGACTAGCAATTCGCCAAAAATGAACAAATCAAAAATTATCATGAAATCAAAAATCACTTTTCATTGGCTTGATTCCAATCGAATTAGACTAGCAATTCGCCAAAAATGAACAAACCCGAAGTTATCTTGAAACCAAAAACCACTTTTCATTGGCTCGATTCCAATCGAATTACACTAGCAATTCACCTAAAAAGAACAAACCCTAAGTTATCGTGAAATCAACAACCACTATTTTTTGGCTCTATTCCAATCGAATTTGACTAACAATTCGCAAAAAATGAACAAACCCAAAGTTTTCATTAAATGAAAAACCACTTTTCATTGGCTCAATTCCAATCAAATTGGACTAGTGATTCGCCAAAAGCGAACAAACTCGAAATTATCAAGAAATCAGACACCACTTTTCATTGGCTCGATTCCAATCGAATTAGACTAGCAATTCGTCAAGAAACGGAAGAACCCAAATTTATCAGGAAATCAAAAATCACATTTCATTGGCTCGATTCCAATTTAATTGGTCTAGCTATTCGGAAAAAATGAACATACCCAAAGTTATAATGAAATCAAGAACCACAGTTCATTGGCTCGATTCCAATCGAATCAGACTAGAATTTAGCCAAAAATGAACAAACCGAAAACTATCATGAAATCAAAAATCACTTTTCATTGGCTTGATTCCAATCGAATTAGACTAGCAATTCGCCAAAAATGAACAAACCAGAAGTTATCTTGAAATCAAAAACCATGTTTCATTGGCACGATTCCAATCGAATTACACTAGCAATTTACCTAAAATGAACAAATCCTAAGTTATCGTGAAATCAACAACCACTTTTCATTGGCTCGATTCCAATCGAATTTGACTAACAATTCGCAAAAAATGAACAAACCCGAAGTTATCATTAAATGAAAAACCACTTTTCACTAGCTCGATTCCAATCAAATTAGACTAGTAATTCACCAAAAGCGAACAAACTCGAAATTATCAAGAAATCAGAAACCACTTTTCATAGGCTCGATTCCAATCGAATAAGACTAGCAGTTCGCCAAGAAACGAAAGAACCTGAAGTTATCAGGAAATCAAAAACCACATTTCATTGGCTCGATTCCAATTGAATTAGACAAGCAATTCGCCTAAAATGAACAAACCCGAAGTTATTATGAAATCAAAAATCGCATTTCATTGGCTCGATTCCAATCGAATTAGACAAGCAATTCGCCTAAAATGAACAAACCCGAAGTTATTATGAAATCAAAAATCGCATTTCATTGGCTCGATTCCAATCGAATTAGACAAGCAATTCGCCTAAAATGAACAAACCCGAAGTTATTATGAAATCAAAAATCGCATTTCATTGGCTCGATTCCAATCGAATTAGACAAGCAATTCGCCTAAAATGAACAAACCCGAAGTTATTATGAAATCAAAAATCGCATTTCATTGGCTCGATTCCAATCGAATTAGACAAGCAATTCGCCTAAAATGAACAAACCCGAAGTTATTATGAAATCAAAAATCGCATTTCATTGGCTCGATTCCAATCGAATTAGACAAGCAATTCGCCTAAAATGAACAAACCCGAAGTTATTATGAAATCAAAAATCGCATTTCATTGGCTCGATTCCAATCGAATTAGACTCGCAATTAGCTAAAAATGAACAAACCCGAAGTTATCATGAAATCAAAAACCTCTTTTCATTGGCTCGCTTACAATCGAATTAGTCTAGATATTCGCAAAAAATGAACAAACCCGAAGTTATCACGAAATCAAAAACCACATTTCATTGGCTTGATTCCAATAGAATTAGACTAGCAATTTGCTAAAAACGAACAAACCTGAAGTTATCTTGAAATCGAAAACCACATTTCATTGGCTCGATTCCAATCGAATTAGACTAGCAATTCGCCAAAAATGAAAAAGCACAAAGTTATCATGAAATCAAAAGCGACTTTTCATTGGCTTGATTCAAATCAAATTAACGAACAAATCCGAAGTTATCATGAAATCAAAATCTACTTTTCATTCGTTCGATTCTAATCGAATTAGACTAGCAATTTGCAGAAAGCGAACAAATTGAAGTTATCAAGAAATCAAAAGCCACTTTCCATTGGCGCGATTCCAATCGAATTAGTCAAGCTGTTCACCAAAAAGAACAAACCCGAGGTTATTCTAAAAATCGAAAACCACATTTCATTGGCTCGATTCCAATCGAAATAGACTTGCAATTCGTCAAAAATGAACAAACTCGAAGTATCTTTATATCAAAAACTACTTTTCATTGGCCCGATTCCAATCGAATTAGACTAGCAATTAGCCAAAAATGAACAAACCCAAAGTTATCTTGAAATCAGAAACCACTTTTCATCGGCTCGATTCCAATCGAATTACACTAGCAATTCGCCAAAAGCGAACAAACCCGAAGTTATCATGAAATCAAAAAACTCTTTTCATTGGCTCGATTACAATCGAATTAGACTCGCAATTCATCAAGAAACGAAAAAACTTGTAGTTATCATGAAATCAAAAACCACTTTTCATTGGCTCGATTCCAATTGAATTAGTCTAGCTATTCTCAAAAAACTAACATACCCTAAGCTTTCACGAAACCACATTTCATTGGCTCGATTCCAATCAAATTAGACTAGCAATTCGCCAAAAACGAACAAACCAAAAATTATCATGAAATCAAAAACCACATTTCGTTGGCTCGATTCCAATCGAATTAGACTAGCAATTCGCCAAAAATGAACAAACCGAAAATTATCATGAAATCAAAAATCACTTTTCATTGGCCTGATTCCAACCGAATTAGACACTCAATTCTATAAAAACGAACAAACCCAAAGTTATCTTGAATCAAAACCACATTTCTTTCGCTCAATTCCAATCGAGTTAGACTAGCAATTCGCCAAAAATAAACGAACCTGAAGTTATCATGAAATCATAAACGACTTTTCATTGGCTCGATTCCAATCGAATTAGACTAGCAATTCATCAAGAAACAAAAAAAACCTGTAGTTATCATGAAATCAAAAACCACTTTTCATTGGCTCGATTCCAATTGAATTAGTCTAGCTATTCGCAAAAAATGAACATACCCTAAGCTTTCACGAAATCAAGAACTACATTTCATTGGCTCGATTCCAATCGAATTAGACTAGTAATTCGCCAAAAACGAACAAACCGAAAATTATCATGAAATCAAAAATCACTTTTCATTGGCTTGATTCCAATCGAATTAGACTAGTAATTCGCCAAAAACGAACAAACTTGAAGTCATCAAGAAATCAAAAGCCACATTTCATTGGCTCGATTCGAATTGAATTAGTCTAGCTATTCGCAAAAAACGAACATACCCTAAGCTTTCACGAAATCAAGAACTACATTTCATTGGCTCGATTCCAATCGAATTAGACTAGCAATTCATCAAGAAACGAAAAAACCTGTAGTTATCATGAAATCAAAAACCACTTTTCATTGGCTCGATTCGAATTGAATTAGTCTAGCTATTCGCAAAAAACGAACATACCCTAAGCTTTCACGAAATAAAGAACCACATTTCATTGGCTCGATTCCAATCGAATTAGACTAGCAATTCAAAAAAAAAAAAAGAAACCCGAAGTTATCATTAAATGAAAAACCACCTTTCATTCGCTCAATTCCAATCAAATTAGACTAATAATTCGCCAAACGCAAACAAACTTGAAGTTATCACGAAATCAAAAATCACATTTCATTGGCTCGATTCCAATCGAATTAGACTAGCAATTCGCCAAAAAGGAACAAACCCGAAGTAATCATGAAATCAAAATCCACATTTCATTAGCTCGATTCCATTCGAATTAGACTACCGATTTGCTAAAAACGAACAAACCCGAAGTTATCCTGAAATCGAAAACCACATTTCATTGGCTCGATTCCAATCGAATTAGACTAGCAATTTGCTAAAAATGACAAAACCCGAAGTTATCATGAAATCAAAAGCGACTTTTCAATGGCTCGATTCAAATCGAATTAGACTAGCAATTTGCCAAAACTAACAAACCCGAAGTAATCATGAAATCAAAATCTACCTTTCATTCGTTCGATTCCAATCGACTTAGACTAGCAATTCGCAGAAAACGAACAAACCGAAGTTATCAAGAAATCAAAAGCCACTTTTCGTTGGCTCGAATCCAATCGAATTAGACTGGCAATTTGCCAAAAAGGAACAAACCCGGAGTTATTTTGAAATCAAAAACAACTGTTCATTGGCTTGATTCCAATTGAATTACACAAGCAATTCGCCAAAAACGAACAAGCCCGAAGTTATCGTGAAATCAAAAATCACTTTTCATTGGCTCGATTCCAATTGAATTAGTCAAGCTATTCACCAAAAAGAACAAGCCCGAAGTTATCGGAAAATTGAAAACCACATTTCATTGGCTCGATTCCAATCGAATTAGACTAGCAATTCGCCAAAAAATGAACAAACCGAAAATTATCATGAAATCAAAAATCACTTTTCATTGGCTTGATTCCAATTAAATTAGACTAGCAATTCGCCAGAAACGAACAAACCCGAAGTCATCTTGGAAACAATAACCACTTTTCATTGGCTCGATTCCAATGGAATTACACCAGCAATTCGTCAAAAATGAACAAAACCGAAGTTATCTTGAAACCACTTTTCATTCGCTCGATTCCAATTGAATTAGACTAGCAATTCGCTAAAAGAAAACAAACCCGAAGTTATCATTAAATGAAAAACCACTTTTCATTAGCTCGATTCCAATCAAATTAGACTAGTAATTCGCCAAAAGCAAACAAACTCAAAATTATCATGAAATCAAAAACCGCAATTCATTGGCTCGATTCCAACCGAATTAGACTAACAATTCGCCTAAAATGAACAAACCCGAAGTTATCATGTAATCAAAAACCACATTTCATTGGCTCGATTCCAATCAAACTAGACTAGCAATTTGCTGAAAATGAACAAACCCAAAGTTATCACGAAATCAAAAACCTCTTTTCATTAGCTTGCTTACAATCGAATTAGCCTACATATTCGCAAAAAAACGAACAAACCCAAAGTTATCACGAAATCATAAATCACATTTCATTGGCTTGATTCCAATTGAATTAGACTAGCAATTCGCCAAAAAGGAACAAACCCGAAGTTATCACGAAATCAAAATCCACATTTCATTAGCTCGATTCCAATCGAATTATACTACCAATTTGCTAAAAACGAACAAACCCGAAGTTATCCTGAAATCGAAAACCACATTTCATTGGCACGATTCCAATCGAATTAGACTAGCAATTCGCCAAAAATGAAAAAACCCGAAGTCGTCATGAAATCAAAAGCGACTTTACAATGGCTCGATTCAAATCAAATTCGACTAGCAATTTGCCAAACCTAACAAGCCCGAAGTACTCATGAAATCAAAATCCACCTTTCATTCGTTCGATTCCAATCGACTTAGACTAGCAATTTGCATAAAATGAACAAACCGAAGTTATCAAGAAATCAAAAGCCACTTTTCATTGGCTCGATTCCAATCGAATTAGACTAGCAATTGGCCAAAAAGGAACAAACCCGGAGTTATTTTGAAATCAAAAACAACTTTTCATTGGCTTGATTCCAATCGAATTACACAAGCAATTCGCCAAAAACGAATAAGCCCGAAGTTATCGTGAAATCAAATACCACTTTTCATTAGCTCGATTCCAATCGAATTAGTCAAGCTATTCGCCAAAAAGAACAAACCCGAGGTTATCAGAAAATCGAAAACCACATTTCATTGGCTCTATTCCAATCGAATTAGACTAGCAATTCGCCAAAAAATGAACAAACCTAAAATTATCGTGAAATCAAAAATCACTTTTCATTGGCTTGATTCCAATCAAATTAGACTAGCAATTCGCCAAAAACGAACAAA
>NW_019265263.1:0-10648 GCF_002742605.1 Olea europaea var. sylvestris
GACACAGTCGAGAAAAATGACGAAATTGCGCCCGGCGCGATTTTTGTTTCCGATCAACCTGTCAAATTTTAGCCAATTCCGACCCAGTCGCTAAAAATGACTAAATTGCCCCGGCGCGATTTTTGTTTCCGATCAACCAGTCAAATTTGAGCCCATTCCGACACAGTCGAAAAAAATGACGAAACTGCCCCTGGCGCGATTTTTATTTCAGATCAAACTGCCAAATTTCAGCCAATTTCGACACAGTCGAGAAAAATGACGAAATTACCATCGGCGCGATTTTTATTTCCGATCAAACTGCCAAATTTCAGCCAATTCCGACACTGCCGCGAAAAATGACGAAATTACCATCGGCGCGATTTTTATTTCCGATCAAACTGCCAAATTTCAGCCAATTCCGACACTGCCGCGAAAAATGACGAAATTACCATCGGCGCGATTTTTATTTCCGATCAAACTGCCAAATTTCAGCCAATTCCGACACTGCCGCGAAAAATGACGAAATTACCATCGGCGCGATTTTTATTTCCGATCAAACTGCCAAATTTCAGCCAATTCCGACACTGCCGCGAAAAATGACGAAATTGCCCCCGGCGCGATTTTTTATTTCAGATCAAACTGCCAAATTTCAGCCAATTCGGACAAAGTCGATAAAAATGACGAAATTGCCCTCGGCGCGGTTTTTGTTTCCGATCAACAAATCAAATTTCAACCAATTCCGACAATGTCGCGAAAAATGACGAAATTACACCCTGCGCGATTTTTGTTTCCGATCAACAAGTCAAATTTGAGGCAATTCCGACACAGTCGAGAAAAATGGCGAAATTGCCCCCGGCGCGACATTTATTTCAGATCAAACTGCCAAATTTCAGCCAATTCCGACACAGTCGAGAAAAATGACGAAATTGCCCCCGGGACGGTTTTTGTTTCCGATCAACAAGTCAAATTTCAGCCAATTCCGACACAGTCGAGAAAAATGACGAAATTGCCCCCGGCGCGATTTTTAATTCAGATCAAACTGCCAAATTTCAGCCAATTCCAACACAGTCGAGAAAAATGACGAAATTTCCCCCGGCGCGGTTTTTGTTTCCGATCAACAAGTCAAATTTCAGCCAATTCTGACACTGTCGCGAAAAATGACGTAATTAAACTCGACGCGATTTTTGTTACCGATAAACCTGTCAAATTTCATCCAATTCCGACACAGTCGAGAAAAATGACGAAATTGCCCCCGGCGCAGTTTTTGTTTACGATCAACAAGTCAAATTTTGGTCAATTCCGACACAGACGCGAAAAATGACGAAATTACACCCGGCGCGATTTTTGTTCCCGATAAACCTTTCAAATTCTAGCCCATTCCGACACAGTCGAGAAAAATGACAAAATTGCCGCCGGTGTGATTTTTATTTCCGATCAAACTGCCAAATTTCAGCCAATTCCGACACGGTCGAGAACAATGACGAAATTGCCCCGGCGCGATTTTTGTTTCCGATCAACTAGTCAAATTTTAGCCAACTCCGACCCAATCGCGAAAAATGACGAAATTGCCCCGGCGCGATTTTTGTTTCCGATCAACCTGTCAAATTTTAGCCAATTCCGACCCAGTCGCGAAAAATGACGAAATTGCCCCGGCCCGATTTTTGTTTCCGATCAACCTGTCAAATTTGAGCCCATTCCGACACAGTCGAGAAAAATGACGAAATTGCCCCCGGCGCGATTTTTATTTCAGATCAAACTGCCGAATTTCAGCCAATTGCAACACAGTCCAGAAAAATGACGAAATTTTCCCTGGCGCGATTTTTGTTTCCGATCAACAAGTCAAATTTCAGCCAATTTCGACACTGTCGCGAAAAATGACGAAATTACACCCGGCGTGGTTTTTGTTCCCGATAAACCTGTCAAATTTCAGCCAATTCCCACACAGTCGAGAAAAATAAAGAAATTGCCCCCGGCGCGATTTTTGTTTCCGATCAACAAGTCAAATTTTAGTTAATTCCGACACAGACGCGAAAAATGACGAAATTACACCCGGCGTGATTTTTGTTTCCGATGAACCAGTCAAATTTTAGCCAATTCCAACACGGTCGCGGAAAATGACGAAATTATACCCGGCGCTATTTTTGTTCCCGATAAACCTGTAAATTTTGAGCCTATTCCGACACAGTCGAGAAAAAGACGAAATTGCCCCCGGCGCGATTTTTGTTTCCGATCAACCTGTCAAATTTTAGCCAATTCCGACACAGTCGCGAAAAATGACGAAATTACACTCGGCGCGATTTTTGTCCCCGATAAACCTGTCAAATTTCAGCCAATTCCGACACAGTCGAGAAAAATGACGAAATTGCCCCGGCGAGATTTTTGTTTCCGATCAACCTGTCAAATTTGAGCCCATTCCGACACAGTCGAGAAAAAGGACGAAATTGCTCCCGGCGCGATTTTTGTTTCTGATCAACAAGTCAAATTTCAGCCAATTCCGACACTGTCGCGAAAAAGGACGAAATTACACCCGGCGCGATTTTTGTCCCCGATAAACTTTTCAAATTTCATCCAATTCCGACACAGTCGAAAAAAATGGCGAAATTCCCCCCGGCGCGATTTTTGTTTCCGATCAACCAGTCAAATTTTAGCCAATTCCGACACAGTCGCGAAAAAGGACGAAATTACCCCCGGCGCGATTTTTGTCCCCGAGAAACCTGTCAAATTTCAGCCAATTTCGACACTGTCGCGAAAAATGACGAAATTACCCCCGGCGCGGCTTTTGTTTCCGGTCAACCAGGCAAATTTTAGCCATTTCCGACACAGTCGCAAAAAATGACGAAATTACACTCGGCGCGGTTTTTGTTCCCGATCAACCGGTCAAATTTGAGCCCATTCCGACACAGTCGAGAAAAATGACGAAATTGCCCCCGGCGCGATTTTTGTTTCCGATCAACCAATCAAATTTTAGCCAATTCCGACACAGTCGCGAAAAATGACGAAATTACACTCGGCGCGGTTTTTTTTCCCGATCAACCTGTGAAATTTGAGCCCATTCCGACACAGCCAAGAAAAATGACGAAATTGCCCTCGGCGCGATTTTTGTGTCCGATCAACCTATCAAATTTTAGCCAATTCCGACACAGTCGCGAAAACTGACGAAATTACCGCCGTCGCGATTTTTATTTCCGATCAAACTGCCAAATTTCAGCCAATTCAGACACAGTCGAGAAAAATGACGAAATTGCCCCCGGCGCGATTTTTTTCCTATCAACAAGTCAATTTTAGTCAATTCCGAAACGGTCGCAAAAAATGATGAAATTACACCCGGCGCGATTTTTGTTCCCGATAAAACCTTTCAAATTTGGGCCCATTCCGACACAGTCGAGAAAAATGACGAAATTGCCCCCGGCGCGATTTTTATTTCAGATCAAACTGCCAAATTTCAGCCAATTTCGACACAGTCGAGAAAAATGACGAAATTGACCCCGGCGCGATTTTTGTTTCCGATCAACAAGTCAAACTTTAGTCAATTCTGACACAGTCGCGAAAAATGACGAAATTACACCCGGCACGATTTTTGTTCACGATAAACCTTTCAAATTTGAGTCAATTCTGACACAGTCGAGAAAAATGACGAAATTGCCGCTAGCGCGATTTTTATTTCCGGTCAAACTGCCAAATTTCAGCCAATTCTGACACAGTCGAGAAAAATGACGAAATTGCCCCCGGCGCGAATTTTGTTTCCGATGAACCAGTCAAATTTTAGCCAATTCCGACACAGTCGCGGAAAATGACGAAATCACACCCGGCGCAATTTTGGTTTCCGATCAACCTGTCAAATTTGAGCCCATTCCGACACAGTCGAGAAAATGACGAAATTGCCCCCGACGCGATTTTTGTTTACGATCAACCTGTCAAATTTTAGCAAATTCCGACACAGTCGCGAAAAATGACGAAAATGCCCCGGCGCGATTTTGGTTCCCGATCAACCTGTCAAATTTGAGCCCATTCCGACACAGTCGAGAAAAATGGCGAAATTACCCCCGGCGTGACTTTTATTTCAGATCAAACTGCCAAATTTCAGCCAATTTCGACACAGTCGAGAAAAATGAAGAAGTTGCCCCCGGCGCGATTTTTGTTTCCGATCAACAAGTCAAATTTCTGCCAATTCCGACAGCGTCGATAAAAATGACGAAATTCCCCCGGCGCGATTTTTGTTTCCAATCAACCAGTCAAATTTTAGCCAATTCCGGCACAGTCGCGAAAAATGACGAAATTACACCCGGCGCTATTTTTGTTCCCGATCAACCTGTCAAATTTGAGCCCATTCCGACACAGTCGAGAAAAATGGCGAAATTCCCCCCGGCGCGATTTTTGTCTCCAATCAACCAGTCAAATTTTAGTCAATTCCGGCACAGTCGCGAAAAACGACGAAATTACACCCGGCGCTATTTTTGTTCCCGATCAACCTGTCAAATTTTAGCCAATTCCGACACAGTCGAGAAAAATGACGAAATTGCCCCCGGCGCGATTTTTGTTTCCTGATCAACCAATCAAATTTTAGCCAATTCCGACACAGTCGCGAAAAATGAAGAAATTACACCCGGCGCTATTTTTGTTCCCGATCAACCGGTCAAATTTGAGCCCATTCATACACAGTCGAGAAAAATGACGAAATTGCCCAAGGCGCGATTTTTGTTCCCGATAAACCTGTCAAATTTGAGCCTATTCCGACACAGTCGAGAAAATGACGATATTGCCCCCGGCACGATTTTTGTTTCCGATCAACCTGTCAAATTTTAGCCAATTCCGGCACCGTCGTGAAAAATGACGAAACTGCCCCGGCGCGATTTTTGTTTTCGATCAACCTGTCAAATTAGAGCCCATTCCGACACAGTCGAGAAAAAGGACGAAATTGCCCCCGGCGCGATTTTTGTCCCCGATAAACCTGTCAAATTTCAGCCAATTCCGACACAGTCGAGAAAAATGACGAAATTGCCCCCGGCGCGATTTTTGTTTCCGATCAACCAGTCAAATTTTAGCCAATTCCGACACAGTCGCGAAAAATGACGAAATTACACCCGGCGCTATTTTTGTTCCCGATCAACCTGTCAAATTTGAGCCCATTCCGACACAGTCGAAAAAAATGAATAAATTGCCGTCGGCGCGCGATTTTTATTTCCGATCAAACAGCCAAATTTCAGCCAATTCCGACACAGTCGAGAAAAATGACGAAATTGCCTCCCGGCGCGATTTTTGTTTCCGATCAACCAGTCAAATTTAAGCCAATTTTGACACAGTCGCGGAAAATGACGAAATTACACCCTGTGCTAGTTTTGTTCCCGATCAACCTGTCAAATTTGAGCCCATTCCGACACAATCGAGAAAAATGACGAAATTGCCCCCGGCACGATCTTTGTTTCCGATCTACCTGTCAAATTTTAGCCAATTCCGACCCAGTCTTGAAAAATGACGAAATTGCCCCGGCCCTATTTTTGTTTCTGATCAACCTGTCAAATTTGAGCCCATTCCGACACAGTCGAGAAAAATGACGAAATTGCCCCCGGCGCCATTTTTATTTCAGATCAAACTGCCAAATTTCAGCCAATTCCGACACAGTCGAGGAAAATGACGAAATTACACCCGGCGCGATTTTTGTTCCCGATAAACTTGTCAAATTTGAGCCCATTCCGACACAGTCGAGAAAAATGACGAAATTGCCCAAGGCGCGATTTTTGTTTCCGATCAACCTGTCAAATTTGAGCCCATTCCGACACAGTCGAGAAAAATGACGAAACTGCCGCCGGCGCGATTTTTATTTCCAATCAAACTGTCAAATTTCAGCCAATTCCGACACAGTTGAGAAAAATGGCGAAATTGCCCCCGGCGTGAATTTTGTTTCCGATCAACCGGTCAAATTTTAGCCAATTCCGACACAGTCGCGAAAAATGACGAAATTACACCCGGCGCTATTTTTGTTCCCGATCAACCGGTCAAATTTGAGCCCATTCATACACAGTCGAGAAAAATGACGAAATTGCCCAAGGCGCGATTTTTGTTTCCGATCAACCTGTCAAATTTTAGCAAATTCCGACCCAGTCACGAAAAATGACGAAATTGCCTCGGCTCGATTTTTGTTTCCGATCAACCTGTCAAATTTGAGCCCATTCCGACACAGTCGAGAAAAATGACGAAATTGCCCCCGGCGCGATTTTCATTTCAGATCAAAGTGCCAAATTTCAGCCAATTCGGACAAAGTCGAGAAAAATGACGAAATTGCCCTCGGCGCGGTTTTTGTTTTCGATCAACAACTCAAATTTCAACCAATTCCGACAATGTCGCGAAAAATGACGAAATTACACCCGGAGCGATTTTTATTTCCGATCAACAAGTCAAATTTTTGTCAATTCCGACCCAGTCGCGAAAAATGACGAAATTGCCCCGGCGCAATTTTTGTTTCCGATCAACCTGTCAAATTTGAGCCAATTACGACACAGTCGAGAAAAATGGCGAAATTGCCCCCGGCGCGACATTTATTTCAGATCAAACTGCCAAATTTCAGCCAATTCCGACTCAGTCGAGAAAAATGACGAAATTGCCCCCGGCGTGATTTTTAATTCAGATCAAACTGCCAAATTTCAGCCAATTCCAACGCAGTCGAGAAAAGTGACGAAATTGCCCCCGGCGCGGTTTTTGTTTCCGATCAACAAGTCAAATTTCAGCCAATTCCGACACTGTCGCAAAAAATGACGTAATTAAACTCGACGCGGTTTTTGTTCCCGATAAACCTGTCAAATTTCATCCAATTCCGACACAGTCGAGAAAAATGACGAAATTGCCCCCGGCGCGGTTTTTGTTCCCGATAACCCTGTCAAATTTCATCCAATTCCGACACAGTCGAGAAAAATGACGAAATTACCCCCGGCGCGGTTTTTGTTCCCGATAACCCTGTCAAATTTCATCCAATTCCGACACAGTCGAGAAAAATGACGAAATTACCCCCGGCGCGGTTTTTGTTCCCGATAACCCTGTCAAATTTCATCCAATTCCGACACAGTCGAGAAAAATGACGAAATTGCCGCCGGTGTGATTTTTATTTCCGATCAAACTGCCAAATTTCAGCCAATTCCGACACGGTCGAGAACAATGATGAAATTGCCCCGGCGCGATTTTTGTTTCCGATCAACTAGTCAAATTTTAGCCAACTCCGACCCAGTCGCGAAAAATGACGAAATTGCCCCGGCACGATTTTTGTTTCCGATCAACCTGTCAAATTTTAGCCAATTCCGACCCAGTAGCGAAAAATGACGAAATTGCCCCGGCCCGATTTTTGTTTCCGATCAACCTGTCAAATTTGAGCCCATTCCGACACAGTCGAGAAAAATGACGAAATTGCCCCCGGCGCGATTTTTATTTCAGATCAAACTGCCGAATTTCATCCAATTCCAACACAGTCCAGAAAAATGACGAAATTGCCCCTGGCGCGATTTTTGTTTCCGATCAACAAGTCAAATTTCAGCCAATTCCGACACTGTCTCAAAAAATGACGAAATTACACCCGGCGTGGTTTTTGTTCCCGATAAACCTGTCAAATTTCAGCCAATTCCCACACAGACGAGAAAAATGACGAAATTGCCCCCGGCGCGATTTTTGTTTCCGATCAACAAGTCAAATTTTAGTTAATTCCGACACAGACGCGAAAAATGACGAAATTACACCCGGCGTGATTTTTGTTTCCGATGAACCAATCAAATTTTAGCCAATTCCAACACAGTCGCGGAAAATGACGAAATTATACCCGGCGCTATTTTTGTTCCCGATAAACCTGTAAAATTTGAGCCTATTCCGACACAGTCGAGAAAAAGACGAAATTGCCCCCGGCGCGATTTTTGTTTCCGATCAACCTGTCAAATTTTAGCCAATTCCGACACAGTCGCGAAAAATTACGAAATTGCCCCAGCGAGATTTTTGTTTCCGATCAACCTGTCAAATTTGAGCCCATTCCGACACAGTCGAGAAAAAGGACGAAATTGCACCCGGCGCGGTTTTTGTTTCTGATCAACAAGTCAAATTTCAGCCAATTCCGAAACTGTCGCGAAAAATGACGAAATTACACCCGGCGCGATTTTTGTCCCCGATAAACTTGTTAAATTTCATCCAATTTCGACACAGTCGAGAAAAATGGCGAAATTCCCCCCGGCGCGATTTTTGTTTCCGATCAACCAGTCAAATTTTAGCCAATTCGACACAGTCGGGAAAAATGACGAAATTACCCCCGGCGCGATTTTTATTTCCGATCAAACTGCCAAATTTCAGCCAATTCCGACACTGTCGCGAAAAATGACGAAATCGCCACCTGAAAGGACGAAATTGCACCCGGCGCGGTTTTTGTTTCTGATCAACAAGTCAAATTTCAGCCAATTCCGACACTGTCGCGAAAAATGACGAAATTACCCCCGGCGCGATTTTTGTTTCCGATCAACCAATCAAATTTTAGCCAATTCCGACACAGTCGGGAAAAATGACGAAATTACACCCGGCGCGGTTTTTTTTCCCGATCAACCTGTGAAATTTGAGCCCATTCCGACACAGTCAAGAAAAATGATGAAATTGCCCCCGGCGCGATTTTTGTGTCCGATCAACCTATCAAATTTTAGCCAATTTCGACACAGTCGCGAAAACTGACGAAATTACCGTCGGCGCGATTTTTATTTCCGATCAAACTGCCAAATTTCAGCCAATTCAGACAGTCGAGAAAAATGACGAAATTGCCCCCGGCGCGATTTTTTTTCCGATCAACAAGTCAATTTTAGTCAATTCCGAAACGGTCGCGAAAAATGATGAAATTACACCCGGCGCGGTTTTTGTTCCCGATAAAACCTTTCAAATTTGGGCCCATTCCGACACAGTCGAGAAAAATGACGAAATTGCCCCCGGCGCGATTTTTATTTCAGATCAAACTGCCAAATTTCAGCCAATTTTGACACAGTCGAGAAAAATGACGAAATTGACCCCGGCGCGATTTTTGTTTCCGATCAACAAGTCAAATTATAGTCAATACTGACACAGTCGCGAAAAATGACGAAATTACACCCGGCACGATTTTTGTTCCCGATAAACCTTTCAAATTTGAACCGATTCCGACACAGTCGAGAAAAATGACGAAATTGCCGCCGGCGCGATTTTTATTTCCGGTCAAATAGCCAAATTTCAGCCAATTCTGACACAGTCGAGAAAAATGACGAAATTGCCCCCGGGGCGAATTTTGTTTCCGATGAACCAGTCAAATTTTAGCCAATTCCGACACAGTCGCGGAAAATGACGAAATTACACCCGGTGCTATTTTTGTTCCTGATCGACCTGTCAAATTTGAGCCTATTCCGACACAGTTGAGAAAATGACGAAATTGCCCCCGACGCGATTTTTGTTTTCGATCAACCTGTCAAATTTTAGCAAATTCCGACACAGTCGAGAAAAATGACTAAATTACCGTCGGCGCGATTTTTATTTTCGATCAAACTGCCAAATTTCAGCCAATTCCGACACAGTCGAGAAAAATGACGAAATTGCCCCCGGCGCGATTTTTATTTCCGATCAACCTGCCAAATTTCAGCCAATTCCGACACAGTCGAGAAAAATGACGAAATTGCCCCCGGCGCGATTTTTATTTCCGATCAACCTGCCAAATTTCAGCCAATTCCGACACAGTCGAGAAAAATGACGAAATTGCCCAAGGCGCGATTTTTGTTTCCGATCAACCTGCCAAATTTTAGCCAATTCCGACCCAGTCGCGAAAAATGACAAAATTGCCCCGGCTCGATTTTTGTTTCCGATCAACCTGTCAAATTTGAGCCCATTTCGACGCAGTCGAGATAAATGACGAATTTGCCCCCGGCGCGATTTTTATTTCCGATCAACCTGCCAAATTTCAGCCAATTCCGACACAGTCGAGAAAAATGACAAAATTGCCCCTGGCGCGATTTTTGTTTCCGATCAACCAATCAAATTTTAGCCAATTCCGACACAGCCGCGAAAAATGACGAAATTACACACGGCGCGGTTTTTGTTCACGATCAACCAGTCAAATTTGAGCTCATTCCAACACAGTCGCGAAAAATGACGAAATCGCCACCTGCGCGATTTTTGTTTCCGATCAACCTGTCAAATTTTAGCCCTTTCCTACACAATCGAGTAAAATGACGAAATTGCCCCCGGCGCAATTTTTTGTTTCCGATCAACCTGTCAAATTTTAGCACATTCCTACACGGTCGTGAAAAATGATGAAATTGCCCCCGACGCGGTTTTTAGTTTCCGATCAACCTGTCAGATTTTAGCCAATTCCGATACAGTCGCGAAAAACAACGAAATTGCCCCCGGTCTGACTTTTGTTTCCGATCATCCTGTCAAATTTGAGCCCATTCCGACACAGTCGAGAAAAACGACGAAATTGCCCCCGGCGCAATTTTAGTTCAGATCAAACAGCCAAATTTGAGCCAATTCCGACACAGTCGAGGAAAAAAAACGAAATTGCCCCCGGCGCTGTTTTTGTTTCCGATCGACAAGTCAAATTTTAGTCAATTCCGACCCGATCGCGAACAATGACGAAATTACACCCGCGCGCAGTTTTTGTTCCCGATAAACTTGTCAAATTTGAGCCCATTCCGACACA
>NW_019265264.1:0-10632 GCF_002742605.1 Olea europaea var. sylvestris
ATTAGACTAGCAATTCGTCGAAAATGAACAAACCCGAAGTTATCATGAAATCGAAAACCACTTTTCATTGGCTCAATTCCAATTGAATTAGACTAGCAATTTACTTGAAATGAACAGACCCGAATATATCATTAAATCAAAAACCACTTTTCATTGGCTCGATTTCAATCGAATTAGAGTAGCATTTCGCCAAAAATGAAAAAAAAAACCCAAAGTTATTATGAAATCGAAAGTCACTTTTCATTGGTTCGATTCTAGTCGAATAAGACTAGCAGTTCGCCAAAAATGAACAAACCTGAAGTTATCATGAAATCAAAAAAACCACTTTTCATAGGCTCGATTCCAATCGAATTAGACATGCAATTTGCCAAAAATGTACAAACCCAAAGTTAAAATGAAATCAAAAACCACTTTTCATTGGCTCGATTCCAATCGAATTAGACTAGCAAGTCGCCAAAGATGATCAAACCCGAAGTTATCATGAAATCGAAAATCACTTTTCATTGGCTTGATTCCAAACGAATTAGACAAGCAATTTTTCGAAACCGATCAGACCCGAAGTTATCATGAAATCAAAAGCCAGTTTTCATTTGCTCGATTCCAATCGAACTAGACTAGAAATTCGTCTAAAATAATCAAAGACAAAGGTATCATGAAATCAAAAACTACTTTTCATCGGCTAGATTCCAATCGAAGTAGACTAGCAATTAGCCGAAAACGAACAAACGCGAAGTTATCATGAAATCAAAAACCACTTTTCATTGGCATGATTCCAATCGAATTAGACTAGCAATTCGCCAAAAATGAAGAAACCCGAAGTTATCATGAAATAAAAAACTACTTTTCACTGGTTCGATTCCAATCGAATTAGACTAGCACTTTGCAAAAAATGAAGAAACTCGTGGTTATCATTAAATCAAAAACCACTTTTCATTGGCTCAATTCCAATCGAATTAGACTAGCATTTCGCCAAAAATGAACAAACCCGAAGTTATCATGAAATCAAAAACCACTTTTCATTGGCTCGATTCCAATCGAATTAGACTAGGAATTTGCCGAAAATGATCAATCCCGAAGTTATCAATAAATCAAAAACCACTTTTCATTGGCTCGATTCCAATCGAATGAGACTAGCATTTCACCAAAAATGAACAAACCCGAAGTTTACATGAAATCAAAAACCACTTTTCATTGGCTCGATTCCCATCGAATTAGACAAGGAATTTTTCGAAAACAATCAAGCCCGAAGTTATCATGAAATCAAAAACAACTTTTCATTGGCTCGATTCCAATCGAATTGGACTAGCAATTCGCTAAAAACGAACAAACCCGAAGTTATCATGAAAATAAAAAAAAAACCACTTTTCACTGGCTCGATTCCAATCGAATTAGACAAGCAATTTACCAAAAATGTACAAACCGAAAGTTACCATGAAATCAAAAACCACTTTTCATTGGCTCGATTCCAATCGAATTAGACTAGCAATTCGCCAAAGATGAACAAACCCGAAGTTATCATGAAATCGAAAACCACTTTTCATTGGCTCGATTCCAAATGAATTAGATTAGCAATTCGCCAAAGATGAACAGACCCGAAGTTATTATGAAATCGAGACCCACTTTTCATTAACTCGATTCCAAACGAATTAGACTAGCAATTTCTCGAAAACGATCAGTCCCGAAGTTATCATGAAATCGAAAGCCAGGTTTCATTGGCTCCATTCAAATCGAATTAGACTAGAAATTCGTCGAAAACAATCAAACACGAAGTTATCATAAAATGAAAAACTACAATTCATCGGCTGGATTCCAATCAAAGTAGACTAGCAACTAGCTGAAAATGAACAGCCCGAAGTTACCAAGAAATCAAAAACCACTTTTCATTGGCACGATTCCAATCGAATTAGCTAGCAATGCGCCAAAAACGAAGAAACCCGAAGTTATCATGAAATCAAAAACTACTTTTCATTGGCTCGATTCCAATCGAATTAGACTAACACTTCGCAAAAAACAAACAAACCCGTAGTTATGATGAAATCAAAAACCACTTTTCATTGGCTCGATTCCAATTGAAGTAAACTAGCATTTCGCCAAAAACGAATAAACCCGAACTTATCATGAAATCGAAAATCACTTTTCATTGGCTCGATTCCAATCGAATTAGACTAGCATTTCGCTAAAAACGAACAAACCCGAAGTTATCATGAAATCAAAAACCACTTTTCATTGGCTCAATTCCAATCGAATTAGACTAGGAATTTGCCGAAAATGATGAAACCCAAAGTTATCATGAAATCAAAAATCACTTTTCACTGGCCCGATTCCAATAGAATTAGACTAGTATATCTCCAAAAATGAACAAACCTGAAGTTATCATGAAATCAAAAATCACTTTTCATTTGCTGAATTCCAATCGAATTAGACTGGCAAGTAGTCGAAAACGAACAAACCTGAAGTTATCAAGAAATCAAAAATTACTTTTCATTGGCTCGATTCCAATTGAATTAGACTAGCATTTCGCTAAAAACGAACAAACCCGAAGTTATCATGAAATCAAAAACCACTTTTCATTGGCTCAATTCCAATCGAATTAGACTAGGAATTTGTCGAAAATGATGAAACCCAAAGTTATCATGAAATCAAAAACCACTTTTCATTGTCTCGATTCCAATCGAGTTAGACTAGCATTTCGCCAAAAATGAACAAACCCGAAGATGTCATGAAATCAAAAACCACTTTTCATTGGCTCTATTCCAATCGAATTAGACTAGGAATTTGCCGAAAATGATCAAACCCGAAGTTATCATGGAATCGAAAACAACTTTTCATTGGCTCGATTCGAATCGAATTACACTAGCAATTCGTCGAAAATGATCGAAACCAAAGTTATCATGAAATCAAAAACAACTTTTCATTGGCTCGATTCCAATCGAATAAGACAAGCAATTCGCTAAAAACAAACAAACCCGAAGTTATCTTAAATCAAAAACAACTTTTCATTGGCTCGATTCCAATCGAATTAGACTATCATTACGCAAAAAATGAACAAACCCGAAGTTATCATGAAATCAAAAACCACTTTTCAATGGCTCGATTCCAACCGAATTAGACTGGAAATTCTCCAAAAAATGAACAATCCCGAAGTTATCTTGAAATTGAAAACAACTTTTCATTAGCTCAATTCCAATCGAATTAGACAAGCAATTTGCCAAAGACGAATAAACCTGATGTTATCATGAAATCAAAACTACTTTTTATTGGCTCGATTCCAATCGAATTAGACTAGCAATTCGCCGAAAACGATCAAATCCGAAGTTATCATGAAATCAAAAACCACTCTTCATTGGTTCGATTCCAATCGAATGCCAAAAATGCAGAAACCCGAAGTAATCATGAAAATGAAAACTACTTTTCATTGGCTCTATTCCAATCGAATTAGACTATCTTTTCGCAAAAAACGAACAAACCCGAAGTTATCATGAAATCAAAAACCACTTTTCATTGGCTCGTTTCCAATCGAATTTGATTAGCAATTCGTCGAAAATGATCAAACCCAAAGTTATCATGAAATCGAAAATGACTCTTCATTAGCTCGATTACAATCGAATTGGATAGGCAATTTGCCAAGGACGAACGAACCCGATGTTATCATGAAATCCAAAAACCACTTGTCATTGGTTCGATTCCAATCGAATTACACTAGCAATTTGCCAAACACGAACAAACTTGATGTTATCATGAAATCAAAAGCAACTTTTCATTGGCTCGATTCTAATCGAATAAGACTAGCAATTTACCAAAAATGAACAAACCCAAAGTTACCATGAAATCAAAACAAATTTTCATTGGCTCGATTCCAAATGAATTAGACTCGCAATTTGCCGAAAATGATCAAACCCGAAGTTATTATGAAATCAAAAACCACTTTTCATTTGCTCGATTACAATCGAATTAGAATAGCATTTCGTCAAAAATGAACAAACCCGAAGTTATCGTGAAAACAAAAACAACTTTTCATTGGCTCGAATCCAATCAAATTAGACTAGCAATTTGCCGAAAGAGATCAAACCGAAAATTAACATGAAATCGAAAACAACTTGTCATTGGCCCGATTCCAATCGAGTTAGACTAGCAATATTTTGAAAACGATCAAACCCAAAGTTATCATGAAATCGAAAGCCACTTTTCATTGGCTCGTTTCCAATCGAATTAGACTAGCAATTAACCGAAAATGATCAAACACAAAATTATCATGAAATCAAAAAACCACTTTTCATTGGTTCGATATAAATCGAACTAGACTAGCAATTCAACAAAAATGAAGAAACCCGAAGTTACCATGAAATCAAAAATCACTTTTCATTTGCTCGATTCCAATCGAATTAGACTAGCAAATCGCCAAAAGCGAACAAACCCGAAGTTATCATGTAATCAAAAACTACTTTTCATTGGCTCGATTTCAATCGAATTATACTAGCAATTTCTAAAAACGATCAAATCCGAAGTTACCATAAAATCAAAAACCACTTTTCATTGGCTCGATTCCAATTGGATTAGACCATCAATTCTCCGAAAATGATCAAACCTCAAGTTATCATGAAATCAAAAACCACTTTTCATTGGCTCGATTCCAATCGAATTAGACCAACATTTTAGCCAGAAATGAATAAGCCCACAGTTATCATGAAATCGAAAGACACTTTTCATTAGTTCGATTCCAATTGAATTAGACTAGCAATTCGCCAAAAACGAAGAAATCCGAAGTTATCATGAAATCAAAAAAACTACTTTTTATTGGCTCTATTCCAATCGAATTAGACTAGCAATTCGCCAAAAATGAACAAACTCGAAGTTATCATGAAATCAAAAAAACTACTTTTTATTGGCTCTATTCCAATCGAATTAGACTAGCAATTCGCCAAAAATGAAAAAAAAATCGAAGTTATCATGAAATCAAAAACTACTTTTCATTGGCTCGATTCCAATCGAATTATACTAGCAACTTCTGAAAACTATCAAATCCGAAGTTACCATAAAATCAAAAACCACTTTTCATTGGCTCAATTCCAATCGGATTAGACTAGTAATTCTCCGAAAATGATCAAACCGAAAGTTATCATGAAATCCAAAACCACTTATCATTGGCTCGATTCCAATCGAATTAGACTAGCAATTTGCCAAAGATGAACAAACTTGATGCTATCGTGAAATCAAAAGCCACTTTTCATTTGCTCGATTCTAATCGAATAAGACTTGCAATTTGCCAAAAATGAACAAACCCGAAGTTACCATGAAATCAAAACAACTTTTCATTGGCTCGATTCCAATTGAATTAGACTAGCAATTTGCCGAAAATGATCAAACCCGAAGTTATCATGAATTCAAAAACCACTTTTCATTGGCTCGATTCCAATCGAATTTGACTAGCAATTCGTCTAAAACGAACAAACCCAAAGTTATCGTGAAAACAAAAACAACTTTTCATTGGCTCGAATCCAATCAAATTAGACCAGGATTTTGCTAGAAATGAATAAGGCCAAAGTTATTATGAAATCGAAAGCCACTTTCCATTGGTTGGATTCCAACCGAAATAGACTAGCAATTCGCTAAAAATGAAGAAACCTGAAGTTATCATGAAATAAAAATAAACTACTTTTCATTGGCTCTATATCAATCGAATTAGAGAATCAATTTGCGAAAAACGTGCAAACCTAAAGTTATCATGAAATCAAAAACCACTTTTCATTGGCTCGATTCCAATCGAATTAGGCTAGCAAATCACCAAAAATGAACAAACCTGAAGTTATCATGAAAACAAAAACTACTTTTCATTGGCTCGATTCCAATCGAATTAGACTAGCAATTCGCCGAAAATGATCAAATCCAAAATTATCATGAAATCGAAAACCACTTTTCATTGGTTTGATTCCAATCGAATTAGACTAGCAATTCGCCAAAAACGAAGAAACCCTACATTATCATGAAATCAAAAACTACTTTTCATTGGCTTGATTCGAATCGAATTAGACTATCATTTCGCAAAAAAGAACAAGCCCGAAGTTATCATGATATTGAAAACCACTTTTCATAGGCTCGATTCCAATCGAATTAGACTAGCAAGTTTTCGAAAACGATCGAACCCGAAGTTATCATGAAATCAAAAATCACTTTTCATTAGCTCGATTCCAATCGAATTAGACAAGCAATTTGCCAAAGACGAACAAACCCGATCTTATCATGAAATCAAAAACCACTTTTCATTCGCTCGATTCCAATTGAATTATACTAGCAATTTTCGAAAATGATCAAATTCGAAGTTACCATAAAATTAGAAACCACTTTTCATTGGCTCGATTCCAATCGGATTAGACTAGCAATTCTCCAAAAATGATCAAACCGGAAGTTATCATGAAATCAAAAACCACTTTTCATTGGCTCAATTCCGATTGAATTAAACAAGCATTTCGCCAGAAATGAATAAGCCCAAAGTTATCATGAAATTGAAAGCCACTTTTCATTGGTTCGATTCCAATCGAATTATACTAGCAATTCACCAAAAAAGAACAAACCCGAAGTTATCATTTAATCAAAAAAACTACTTTTCATTGGCTCGATTCCAATCGAATTAGACAAGTAAATTGCCAAAAACATAAAAATCCGAATTTATCATGAAATCAAAAACCACTTTTCATTGGCCCGATTCCAATCGAATTAGACTAGCGTTTCGCCAGAAATGAAAAAGCCCAAAGTAATCATGAAATCGAAAGCCACTTTTCATTGGTTCGATTCCAATCGAATTAGACTAGCAATTTGCCAAAAACGAACAAACCCGAAATTATCACAAAATCTAAAACTACTTTTCATTGGCTCTATTCCAATCGAATTAGACTGTCATTTCGCAAAAAATGAACAAACCCGAAGTTATCATGATATCGAAAACCACTTTTCATAGGCTTGATTCCAATCGAATTAGACTAGCAAGTTTTCGAAAATGATCAAACCCGAAGTTATCATTAAATCGAAAACCACTTTTCATTGGCTCAATTCCAATCGAATTAGACAAGCAATTTGCCAAAGACGAGAAAACCCGATGTTATCATGAAATCAAAATCCACTTTTCATTAGCTCGATTCGAATCAAATTATTCTACCAATTTTCATAAACGATCAAATCCAAAGTTACCATAAAATCAAAAACCACTTTTCATTGGCTCGATTCCAATCGAATTAGACCAGCAATTCTCCGAAAATGATCAAACCTAAAGTTATCATGAAATCAAAAATCACTTTTCATTGGCTCGATTCCAAAAGAATTAGACTAGGATTTCGCCAGAAATGAATACGCCCAAAGTTATCATGAAATCGAAAGCCACTTTTCATTGGTTTGATTCCAACCGAATTAGACTAGCAAATCGCCAAAAACGAAGAAACCCGAAGTTATCATGAAATCAAAAAAACTACTTTTCATTGGCTCAATATCAATCGACTTAGACAAGCAATTTGCCAAAAACGTACAAACCCGAAGTTATCGTGAAATCAAAAACCACTTTTCATTGGCTCGATTCCAAACAAATTAGACGAGCAAATCGCCAAAAATGAAAAACCCAAAGTTATGATGAAATCAAAAACTACTATTCATTAGCTCGATTCCAATCGAATTAGACTAGCAATTCGCCGAAAATGATCAAATCCGATGTTATCATGAAATCGAAAACCACTTTCCATTGGCTCGATTCCAATCGAATTAGACTAGTAATTCGCAAAAAAATGAAGAAACCTAAAGTTAACATGAAATCAAAAACTACTTTTCATTGGCTCGATTCCAATCGAATTAAACTATCGTTTCACAAAAAATGAACAAACCCGAAGTTATCATGAAATCAAAAACCACTTTTCATTGGCTCGTTTCCAATCGAATTAGACTAGCAGTTCACCAAAAATGATCGAACCCAAAGTTATCATGAAATCGAAAATGGCTTTTCATTGGCTCGATTACAATCGAATTAGAAAAGCAATTTGCCAAAGACGAACAAACCAGATGTTATCATGAAATCCAAAACCACTTTTCATTGGCTAGATTCCAATCGAATTAGACTAGCAATTTACCAAATATGAACAAACTTGATGTTATCATGAAATCAAAAGCCACTTTTCATTGGCTTGATTCTAATCGAATAAGACTAGCAATTTGCCAAAAAATGAACAAACCCGAAGTTACCATGAAATCAAAACAACTTTTCATTGGCTCGATTCCAATTGAATTAGACTAACAATTTGCCGAAAATGATCAAACCCGAAGTTATCATGAAAATCAAAAACCACTTTTCATTGGCTCGATTCCAATCGAATTAGACTAGCAATTCACCGAAAACAAACAAACCCAAAGTTATCTGGAAATCAAAAACCACTTTTCATTGGCTCGATTCGAATCGAATTAGACTAGCAAATCGCCAAAAATGAACAAACCCGAAATTATCATGAAATCTAAAACTACTTTTCATTGGCTCGATTCCAATCGAATTAGACTATCATTCCGCAAAAAACGAACAAACCTGAAGTTATCATGATATCGAAAGCCACTTTTCATAGGCTCGATTCCAATTGAATTAGACTAGCAAGTTTTCGAAAACGATCAAACCCAAAGTTATCATTAAATCAACAACCATTTTTCATTGGCTCAATTCCAATCGAATTAGACAAGCAATTTGCCAAAGATGAACAAACCCGATGTTATCATGAAATCAGAAATCACTTTTCTTTAGCCCGATTCCAATCGAATCATACTAGCAATTTTCGTAAACGATCAAATCCGAAGTTACCATAAAATCAAAAATCACTTTTCATTGGTTCGATTCCAATCGAATTAGACTAGCGATTCTCTGAAAATGAACAAACATAAAGTTATCATGAAATCAAAAACCACTTTTCATTGGCTCGATTGCAATCGAATTAGACTAGCATTTCTCCCGAAATGAATAAGCCCCAAGTAATCATGAAATCGAAAGCCACTTTTCATTGGTTCGATTCCAATCGAATTAGACTAGAAATTCACCAAAAACGAAGAAACCCGAAGTTATCATAAAATTAAAAAAAAACTATTTTTCATTGGCTGTATTCCAGTCGAATTAGACAAGCAATTTGCCAAAAACGTACAAACTCGAAGTTATCATGAAATCAAAAACCACTTTTCAGTGGCTCGATTCCAATCGAATTAGACTAGCAAATCGCCAAAAATGAATAAACCCGAAGTTATCATGAAATCAAAAACTACTTTTCATTGGCTCGATTCCAATCGAATTAAACTAGCAATTTGCCAAAAATGATCAAATCCGAAGTTATCATGAAATCAGAAACCACTTTTCATTGGTTCAATTACAATCGAATTAGACTAGCAATTCACTAAAAATAAAGAAACCCGAAGTTATCATGAAATCAAAAACTACTTTACATTGGCTCGTTTCCAATCGAATTAGACTATCATTTCGCAAAAAAAAGAACAAACCCGAAGTTATCATGAAATCAAAAACCACTTTTCATTACCTCGTTTCCAATCGAATTAGACTAGCAGTTCGTCGAAAATGATCAAACCCAAAGTTATCATGAAATCGAAAATGACTTTTCTTTTGCTTGATTACAATCGAATTAGATAAGCAATTTGCCAAAGACGAACAAACCCGATGTTATCATGAAATCCAAAACCACTTTTCATTGGCTCGATTCCAATCGAATTAGACTAGCAATTTGTCAAAGATGAACAAACTTGATGTTATCGTGAAATCAAAAACCACTTTTCATTGGCTCGATTCTAATAGAAATAGACCAGCATTTCGCCAGAAATGACTAAGCCCAAAGTCATCATGAAATTGAAAGCCACTTTTCATTGGTTCGATTCCAATTGAATTGGACTAGTGATTCGCCAAAAATGAACAAATCCGAGGTCATCACGAAATCAAAAAAACTACTTTTCATTGGCTCGATTCTAATCAAATTAGAAAAGCAATTTGCCAAAAACGTACAAACCCGAAGTTATCATGAAATCAAAAACCACTTTTCATTGGCTCGATTCCAATTGAATTAGACTTGCGAATCGCCAAAAATGAACAAACCCGAAGTTATCATGAAAACAAAAGCTACTTTTCATTGGCTCGATTCCAATCGAATTAGACTAGCAATTCGTCGAAAATGATCAAATCCGAAGTTATCTTGAAATCAAAAACCACTTTTCATTGGTTCGATTCCAATCGAATTAGACTAGCAATTTGCCAAAAATGAAGAAACCCGAAGTTATCATGAAATCAAAAACTACTTTTCATTGGCTCGATTCCAATCGAATTAGACTACCATTTCGCAAAAAACGAACAAACCCAAAGTTATCATGAAATCGAAAACCACTTTTTATTGGCTCGATTCCAATCAAATTAGACTAGCAAGCTTTCGAAAACGATCAAACCCGAAGTTATCATGAAATCGAAAGCCACTTTTCATTAGCTCGATTCCAATCTAATTAGACTAGCAATTCTCCGAAAATGATCAAACCCGAAGTTATCATGAAATCAAAAACCACTTTTCATTGGCTCGATCTCAAAGTAATTAGACTAGAAATTCGCCGAAAATGATCAAACCCGAAGTTATC